>NC_056743.1:94850345-95041971 GCF_019279795.1 Protopterus annectens
TTGTGGTGGATGGATGGATTCAAGATTATGAATCTGAGCAGGAAGATGCAGGGATGTACACTTTTTTTTTCTCCCACAGATTTCTGATTCAAGCTCCAAGGAAAGCTCAGTGTCTGAGTCTGCCTGTGGGGTTCCTCTTCCTCTGAGACTATTGCTAGAATGTCTCAGTATTGTCAGTGGGAGAAGACTGAAGTTTCTCAGTCCCTCAGAAAATACTATCCAGAACCTACACCCATTCCTGTTGATTTTGCCAGTATGGGTTACTTCCTGCAGTTTTTCTGATAGTCAGCCAGCTGCCCCTAAAAAGGCAGGTAGAATATATAAAGTTCCTCAAACTTTTATATTTTTATACACCATTCCCGAACCTGACACAGCAGCTGTAGCTTTGGTTGATCCTACTGCTGCCAAGGACTTAGTTAATTCCAGTCCTACTGATTCTGATAAGGATGTGAAAATTGATAGAAATGGGAAAAAGTGTATACTTCTTTAACTATGATTTTCAGAATTGCGAATTGTCAGCCCATATGTTAAAGCTTGTTCTGACAAATTGAGAAAGTATGAGGAATGTCTTATTTGCAGTTACTTCTTGTGAGGACAAATCTGCTTTAAATAACTTAGTTTTTTCTCTTGCACTGGTCACTAGTCATTGTTTGCAGTGTATGCGTGGCTCTGTTGATACTTCTTCTAGGTCTGTGTGCACTGGAACTGTTTTGCGGAGATTTGCATGGCTGCATTCTCAGAACCTCCCAGATGATGTTAAAAATGAAATTTTTACGTCTCCTTTGGGTAGACATTTAGTGTTTGGTCACTGTGCTGCAGAGGTTATCAAAACATGTGATGAAGGGGACAAGCTGATCCAGGGAATTAAGATTTTTTAGCCCTCCTTTTCCGAATTGTTCAAGGGATTTTTTTATGCCCTTATCCAGTTTTGGACAAAAATCAGAATAAACAGGCTCAACAAAATACATTTAAATAGGCATTTATGAAGAAATGCTAGGGGTTAAAAAAAAAAAAAGTCTCACGACCTCCCAAAATCAAGGACAGTTCATCAAGTCTGAATGACTGTTAAAGAGACCTTGTGACCCCCTCCTGCCCCTTTTTGTTTCCAGAAAGTCTGACTCTCCATTTTTCTTTTTGGCAACAAATTGTTTCAGACAAATGGGTACTGAAAATAATTAATCAGGGCTACAGATGGCAGTGCCAGGAAATTCATCCTTTCCAGGGGGTCATTCCTCATCTTTCAGATCAGACTCTCTTGTTTCCACCTGTTCTTCATCATTTTCTATCCCAGGGAGTGATCGAATCAGCTCCTTCTTTCCAAGTGCGCAAGGGTTTTTATTAAAGGATGTTCCTAGTGCCAAAAAAAGAAAGTAGCTGAAAGGGAAATAGCAGAAAAGAGCTGTTCCCTGTGGTTGGGTGGTGCAAAGTTTGACTCCTTCAGCATCCATTATCTACCTGTGTGACTCTAAGCAAGTCACTTAACCAGACACCATTCCTGGGCAGGGTCTGAAAAAGGTCCATAGAGATGAGTACTCTATCCTGGAAAACAAAATAAAAATGCTTGGAGACCAGTTCTGGAGCTTTCTTTCTTAAACTTCTTTGTGATAGTGCCCAAATTCAAAATACCACTTCACAGCCTGTCATGTCTTCTTCCTTTTTCAAGTTTCCTGGTAACACTAGAGTTAAAAGATGTTTATGTTTGCATCCATATTCATAGACAGTAGAAAGTACCCCCTCTAAACCTTAGCCCTTTCCACCCAGACAATACATGGGGAAGACCAAGGCAATAAAGATAAACTGACTCTCTGTAGCAAACACGAATCCTGGTTCCACAACAAAAACGGCCAATGATACAAGCAGAAGTGCGTGAAGTTTTTTAATTTTAAGTGTACAAAAAATAAAATCCACTTTTTGTCAAGAATAATCTCCCAACTTCCTCAGAAAAATACATGGGCATTATTACATCACATGTCTTATGTAGTTAATTAACCAAGTCACATGATAAACGGCTTGATTAGTCCGTAGACTTTAAAGTAGTAAAGACGTGAAAACTGGACAATAAACAGTAAAAAATAAAAATAAACAGTAATAAATCCTGCCTTCATAATTAAACTATATTTAAAATATTTAAAAAAGTTTTTAAACAACTGTTAACACATTCCTAAATGTTAGTGAACCATAAACTAACGATGTATATAGTCATTCTTACAACTTACCGGCGATTATTTCATGCATACTATAGGAGTTTATATGGAATGTATAAATCACATATATAAAAGAATATATATATATATATATATATATATATATATATATATATATATATATATATATATATATATATATATATATATATATATATATATATATATATATATATATATATATATATATATATATATATATCCGCATATATATCTAAAAGTGCACTTAATCAAACCCAGTCTATTACAATAATAATTAAAAGTAGTAATGGTAAAGAATAATGCAATGACTTAAAAACAAGTATCACACTAATATAACTATTTAAGCAATCGTTAAAAAATATGAGTATATATATATTTAATTATTTATTGAGCCCGTATCAAGTCACTGCTCAAATAATAAATACTGTAAAGGAAAAATGGTAGCAAACAATTATTAAAAAATAATAAATAAAAATGTAAACTAAACTTAATAATGTCGCAACTAATATTAACATATTCTAATACACTTTAATACACTTTAATATAGTGCCAAACAGATTGTTCACTATTATACGAACACTTATTGACACTCCATTTCTTATCTATTTAAATTTTTCAATCTAAGAATACACATAATCGAACACATTTCATTAAGGCCAGGGTACTGACAGACGTTCACTCTAAGTTGCCAAAGTAGTTCTATTCTTTCTAATTTTAGTGACTCAGGGCCACCTCTTCCGTCATTATACAATTGATCAAGAACTCTAAATTTAAATTCATGCCCCTCAAACGCACTTGAATGTCTAGCCAATGCATTTTCTAATTTCTTCTTACTTATACAGTATATATGTTCATAAATCCTCTCGCCCAGCTTTCTGTCAGTTTTACCTATATAGAAAGCTGGGCATGTTGTAAATTTCGCCAAGTAAACAACTTGTTTACTACTGCAATTAAATTTCCCCGTGGTAGTATATTTATTACTACCTATCATAAAGTTACATCCTGTGTAGATATATTTACAAATCCGACACATGTTGCACTTATGCATACCCTTCCTGTTAATGAATGGTCTAGGGTTAGCCTCCAGTATGTTCTTCAAGTTGTAACCTCGCCTAAAAGTTATTCCAGGTACTGTTGGAAACAACGTTCTGAGTTGGCTATCTCTCATTAAAATGTCCCAATTTTTCACAATGATGTTTACTACTTGGTAGGAATCCATATTAAACATACAAATAAAACTATACGGGTTAAATGTTTTAGTTCTTATACTCGTCCATGGTCTACCCCCTCCACTGTTATTCAAAATTGGGGTGTAAACACCTAACTCTCTTTTATACTGAACCTCTTTTATGATGTTGTATACAAAATGGTCTGGGTACCCCCTCTCTCTAAAGAACAATTTTAATAGTTTACATTCATCTTCAAACTCGGTGTCCTTGGTAGTCATCCTAGCAGCTCTAACAACTTGGCCTTTGACTACTGATTTTTTCTGATAATGTAGGGTGACAACTGGTGAAATGTAAGAACATATTGGAATAGGTGTCTTTACGAAAGATTTTAGAAACAAAAATCTTTTCATTGCAGTCCTTACGTAGTTCTGCATCCAAATGTACTATCCTGTTTCTACTGTGGTTAGAAGTAAATTTTAAAAAATCAGTGCTAGAATTAAACATTTTTAATAATTGTTTTACTTCATCCACGGTACCCTGGAATAGAATAAAAATATAGTCTAAAAAACGGGTATAGAACTGAATCTGGTCTTTAAACAATGGATTTTTTAACACATATTCCCTCTCCCAGTATGCCATTACCGAGTTAGCCAGGCTGGCACCACAGGGGGAACCCATTGCTACCTCGACTTTTTGATGGTATACTTCATCATTAAAAAGGACGTAGTTATACGATAGTACTGTATCAATCAGTTCTCCTACAAGTTGTATCTCTTGTGTAGGAGCATCCAAAATTTTTAACATTTGTACAACCCACTCTATTCCTACACTATGTGGGATTGATGAATATAAATCCTTCACATCAATTGTTACAAAAAAGGTATCCTCGCTAAACTCAAGTTTGTTAATGTTCTCCAGGAATGACCAAGAATCCTTGGAGATTTGTGTTTCAAGTTTTATGTATTTCTTTAAAATATTATCAACTACTTTGGCAGACGTATAGGTAATACTGTTCCTGCCATCCACTAATGGTCGCATAGGTGGATTGTCTATACATTTTTGTACCTTTGGAATTCCAAACAACCTCGGAATTCGAGGGGCAGGTTATGTTAAATAATTGTACATTGATTTATCAATCCTTGTCTCTATATATAGTTCTTCAATAAAGGCTGTGACTTTCATATAAGCACCGTACATCTCATTTTTAGATGCTTCTACGTATGTGTGGCTATCTAAAATTTCTGTCATTTTTTCATTATAATCCGTGATATTCATAATAGCTAACCCCCCACCCTTATCTGGTTTCATAATGCGGACGGGGGCTTGACACACAAATTTCAAGTTCTCCCTGGCATCTCTACTGATGTTAAAAGTTCGGTCTTTATTGAGTCTTGAAGTATATCCTATATTCTTAAGGTTACGGATATCCAATTCATTAACTTGTTCAAATAAAGTGAGTAAAGAATGTAAGGGTGGGTTGTACACACTCGAAACATAATAGTCGGACTTATTATTCATGTCACCACCCATTAAAACCATTAAATTAAGTTTCCTAATGAAATGGTTAAGATCAATTAAAGTAGTTGCTACATCAAGTTCTACTGTTGGGACAAATGTATGTCCCTTCGCTAATAAATCAATCATTTCTGAACTGATGTCAATATCAGGATAATTGTAAATCTTAAAGTCCATACTGGAATTATACAAAATTTTACATTTAACATCTTTGTTAATAGCTAAGACAGTGTCCATCATTACTGTTTGGTCTTGTTCGCGCTCCTGGTTGTTCTCGTTTTCAGTTCTACAAAGTTCGAGGCATGGTACCGAAAATTTCTTTGGTTCATGTTTCTAGTGAACGTGTTCTGATTTGAGTTATTTTTATTGTTATTAGATGCTATCCTTTCACTCCGTCGATTAGTACTCTAATTAACATCGTGCTGAGTCAGTACAATTTCATTATTATTAATGGAAGAGTTAACAAGTTCAACTCATTGGTTCTGCAACTCTTCCGAATTACTTTGAGTGCCATTCTCGTCGACCAAAAAACCCTGCTGTGAGCTAGGTGGTTTTGGATAAACTGTACCTGCCTCATAATCTTTTAAGCCTCTTTTAATTTTCTTGATTTTTGTAGAATTAATTTTTGATAAATACTGATCAATACTATCGAAAATTCACTCATAATCGAAGCGGTACCTAGGAAAACACATATCACTCTTAATTTCAGAGTCGAGTTTGTTCGTTTCATCAATAAGTCTGTCCACAGTTTGTTGGTAGTGAATACACAGCACTTCCAACAATTCTAAACCGTGCCTATCAAACAAGGTTGTTAAAGCTTTATGAAAAATGGAACCTTCAGTCAGACCTGTAGGGTACTGCCATAGTCCGAGTCCTTTAGGCACAATTTTCAAGTTAATACATTCTCTAAAGTATGCTATTTCTAGCTGTACTTTCCTTAGTTTGCATAATTTCTCGTCAAATGTGTTCAATTTTGTGGATAAATCCACTCTTACCTCTTGGGCAGCTTCCCGAGTGATGTTTAAATTTGTTCCAGTAAACAAAAATGCTCTATTTACCCAAGAATGTAAATCCTTCACAGTTGGTAAAGTTGTATCGTCGGTTTGTTGTACTTCATTGTGCGCGTTCACCGTAACCGGTTCGTCAGCTGTGACGCTTCTACAAACCTCAGAATCGTTGCGCGCAGTTGGTTCATCGTCCAGAATAGACCGCCCATGTTGAAAATTTTAATTAACCTGCACAAATCTGTTAGTAGTATCTTGTTGGCTCACAATTCCTTGAGACTGGATCGTGTCATCTAGTCTTTTTGAAAGATTATCAACTTTCTGAGATAGTAACTCTATAAGAGCCGTCAAATTGCCTTCACCTCCAACAGTACCTGGAATAACTTTTAGGCGAGGTTACAACTTGAAGAACATACTGGAGGCTAACCCTAGACCATTCACTAACAGGAAAGGTATGCATAAGTGAAATATGTGTCGGATTTGTAAATATATCGACACAGGATGTAACTTTATGATAGGTAGTAATAAATATACTACCACGGGGAAATTTAATTGCAGTAGTAGACAAGTTGTTTACTTGGCAAAATGTACAACATGCCCAGCTTTCTATATAGGTAAAACTGACAGAAAGCTGGGCGAGAGGATTTATGAACATATATACTGTATAAGTAAGAAGAAATTAGAAAATGCATTGGCTAGACATTCAAGTGCGTTTGAGGGGCATGAATTTAAATTTAGAGTTCTTGATCAATTGTATAATGACGGAAGAGGTGGCCCAGAGTCACTAAAATTAGAAAGAATAGAACTACTTTGGCAACTTAGAGTGAACGTCTGTCAATACCCTGGCCTTAATGAAATGTGTTCGATTATGTGTATTCTTAGATTGAAAAATTTAAATAGATAAGAAATGGAGTGTCAATAAGTGTTCGTATAATAGTAAACAATCTGTTTGGCACTATATTAAAGTGCATTAGAATATGTTAATATTAGTTGCGACATTATTAAGTTTAGTTTACATTTTTATTTATTATTTTTTAATAATTGTTTGCTGCGCATTTTTCCTTTACAGTATTTATTATTTGAGCAGTGACTTGATACGGGCTCAATAAATAATTAAATGTATATACTCATATTTTTTAATGATTGCTTAAATAGTTATATTAGTGTGATACTTGTTTTTAAGTCATTGCATTATTCATTACCATTACTACTTTTTATTATTATTGTAATAAACTGGGTTTGATTAAGTGCACTTTTAGATATATATGTGAATATATATATATATATATATATATATATATATATATATATATACTTTTATATATGTGATTTATACATTCCATATAAACTCCTATAGTATGCATGAAATAATCGCCGGTAAGTTGTAAGAATGACTATATACATCGTTAGTTTATGGTTCACTAACATTTAGGAATGTGTTTATAACAGTTGTTTAAAAACTTTTTAAAATATTTTAAATATAGTTTAATTATGAAGCCAGGATTTATTATTGTTTATTTTTATTTTTTACTGTTTATTGTCCAGTTTTCACGTCTTTACTACTTTAAAGTCTACGGACTAATCAAGCCGTTTATCATGTGACTTGGTTAATTAACTATATAAGACATGTGATATAATAATGCCCATGTATTTTTCTGAGGAAGTTGGGAGATTATTCCTGACGAAAAGTGGATTTTATTTTTTGTACACTTAAAATTAAATAACTTCATGCACTTCTGCTTGTACCATTGGCCGTTTTTGTTGTGAAACCAGGATTCGTGTTTGCTGCAGAGAAGACCAAGGCAAGCCAGAATATGGCAAACAGACATGGGGAAGCCTTTCCATGCAAAAAGAGCGAGGCAAGCCAGAAGATGGCAAACAGAACAGCTACAGAGAGTATGTGCTACCATAGAGCATGCCCAGCACAGAGAACAGCTGAGCTGAGACTGTGTGCTGCCCCCACCCCCGACACCTGGCAGTAAGAATATCTTTCTTCTTATGGTTCTAAAGGGATGACTCACTTGAGACCTACTATAGGGGCCACATCCCAGCATGAGATATAAACTACTTACTGGAAAAATTAATCCTGCCATCCTTTTAGCTGACTGCTACTGCTCCTTCAAGATGCTGTCCTGGAAAACCAACTTCCTTATAGCCATCACATCAGCTAGAAGAGTCTCTGAACTGCAAGCTGTCACATGTACAGAGCCTTTCATTGTCTTCCACAGTGATACAGAACAAATCCGTCATTCGTGCCAAAGGTAGTTTCAGAACTTGGCCTTAACCAGGCCAACAGTGTGCCAGTCTCCTCTCCAGACTCACAGAACAAAGAGGAAATAATCCTCCACTCACTGGATGTCCACAGATAACTCTGGTACTGCCTGGAAAGAACAAAAAGTACAGACATGGTAGACCAGTTGGTGAACTTCTCAGAGGGCAAACAGGGTAAGTTGCACTCAAAACAGACCATTTCTAAATGGATTGCAAACTGCATCAAGTTCTGTTATCTGCACCATGGAAAACCTTTACCTGGCCACATTAGAGCCCATTCTGTCAGGTATGGGGCAACCACCACTGCTTTCTTAAAGGAGTTCCCACCCAAACCATCATAGAGGCAGCCACTTAGGTTCACAGGTAGGTAATAGGCTATTGGTCCTAGGGCCTATATAAACCTAGCCAAACGGTACCCTGGCTTGTGCCTCCCAAGAAAATTATTTTAGTGTGTCCCTGTCAAGCAGAGCCACAGAAGTGATCCCCGGGGTAAATTTCCTGTCTCCCATCCATTCATCAAGATTTTTCTTGAAGAGTGATAATGAGGAGCTTTGTTTGATATAGATAGGTAGTTTGTTCCAGAGTATGGGAAGTCTCTGAGACAGGAGTCTATCCCTCCAGCATGTTCTGTTTATTGTGGTGACAAGGTTTAGGTCCCTAGAGCGTGTAGCTCGGAGGGATTGGGATTTCTTTACATGGAGCATGTCCAACAGCTCTGGGTTTGACATAGCTTTGTATGTTAGGCAGAGATCGCCTCTGAGTAGGCGATATGCAACAGAGTAAAGCTGGAGTTTTTCTAGATGGTCTGCGTAGGGCATCTGTTTGAGGCCGGTAATCCTCTTTGTGAGGTATTTCTCTTCACACCTTTACTAAACACTGTAATTTAGGACAGGTCTCCAGGGTCAGGGCATGACTCACGTCTGCTGTGCTTCAAAATATTATTTCTAAATGTACTATATTTAGCACCACCCACAGAGTAGCTTTGGTAATCTTCCCAAGGATCAGTAATACAGTATTGACTATGAAGAACATAGTACTGTTGTTTCCCACTTAAAAGATGTTCTTCATGTTTCACTGTTGCAGTCATCACATTTGTTTTTTCCCTGCCAGGGTAGCCCTCTGTCGTCCTGAATACCAGAGACTTAGTATTTCTGCGTCAGTTGCTGTCACTTGAGGACTGACATCAGGTCATCAGTGGTATAAAGGAAAGGATCCGATGCCGTTACATCAGTCTTTCTTGCCGTGGAGCTCGAAGCAGAAGCAGTTCACACGAATGCCGATCGGCCACTACCTGAGTTTCATTTCCTAATTGAAAGTGAAGTCTTCAGAAGCTAAGTACCCAGTTGGGGATCCTTTTTTCTTGCACAAACTGATGTCAGAAAAAGTTAATAATTGTCTTGCCTGTGGAAAGCATATACCACACTGGGACTTCCACTCTTACTGCGTCACTTGTCTAGGCCCAGACCACGACATCCCTCATTGTCGCTTCTGTGCTTTAACACCAGAACTATTCATTGTTGGGCCTTTATTGTAGCCAGATATTTTCATTTACAGGCCTCGAATTCTGATATGGCTTTGGTAAGCTATCCAGCAGCAGATCTTCCAAAAAAACGTAAAGATAAAGATAGAGACAGACCACACAGGACCAAACCTTCCAACGATGCTTCTGTTAAGCTGGTCGTCAGTCCTCTGGAACTCAGTTTGGCGCTTTCGCAGCCCCTGATGCCCGTTTCAGTTAATTCGAAGGCCGCTACTGAGACCCTTTCGGAGTCCTGTATGCCTCAGAACTCTTCTTTGTCTAAGGATCCTGTAGTCATCTCTACCTTGGATGGGTTTGGAGCCACTGTGCAGGCACCAGCTTCCGAGGAAGTCCTTCGCAACACCGAATCTTGACATAAACAGACGACTTCTTTCATGGCTGCCGTTCTTTTGAAAACAACAGAGTTCCTTAGGCCCAGGGGTTGAACCGCACCCAAGAAACCAACTACCCATTCTCAGGCGCCTGCTCCCTTGCCTCAGTCTCAAATGCTTAAAATGGCAGAAGACCTTATGCTGATTAGGGGAAGCCAAGCCACCCCCTCAAAAAGGAAAAGAGGTCTTTCTCCAGTAGTTTTGTCTGAAAAAGAGTCCTATGAATCCGGTGCATCTGACTATGAACAGATGCAGACATCTCTCCACATATGAGGATTCTGATGCAGAAGAATCCATTCCTTCAGCCTCTCCCCCAGAGTATTTTTCCTTTGGGGAAACCCTGCCTACCTTAAGGGAGCATATCCAATGGGAGAATCAAGACTCCCCACAGTCTAAAAAGAGACTCTGAGATTTCCTGGACCTTCCACAAAACAGGCCCTTAGCCATCCCCCCAGTCCTAGATGTGGTGGATGATGTCATCCTTGAATCCAGCTTGACTCCAGATGCCCTCCCTTCTGCTCCCAGAAAACTAGACAGGTACTACAGAGTTCCTGACTCACACAAATATCTGTTTAAAAATCCAACAGCTGACCCAGAGGTCATTACTCAAGGGCCAGAAGGGATTAAAGCAACCTCAGCTAAGGGTCCCACCTCCTCAGACAGGGATTCCCGAGCACTGGACAGATGGGGTAAAAAAGTATATACCTCAGCTACTCTTGCTATCAGGGCATTAAATTGTCAGTTCCATATGCTTAAGCATCAGCAACATACCTTGGAACTCCTTAAACAAAAAATTTCCTCTTTTCCTGCATGGACAGAATGTAAAGATTTACAGGATTTAATGCAGTCTGCTGGTCAAGTAACTAAACACACTTTGCAGTGTGGCTTTGATGCCCTAGAAGCTTCTTGCAGGGCAGCATTCACCGGATCTGTCATTAGAAGACATGCATAGCATAAGGAACAGCCCCTGCCAGACCATGTCCTATCAGAGTTGTTGGATGCACCCTTGCACAAAGATAACTTATTTGGCACTAAAGCAGAAGTGGTCTTAAAAAAAGATGGAAGAAAAAGCAAAATCTATGCAGACTGTTAAAGATTTCTTACAGGTCCCCCCCCCCCCCCAGGATCAGCAGAAATTTTCCCTGCAAGCACTGGTCCTTTCCTGCTCTGAGTAGACAGGGCCAGCCTAGGCCCCATGGAAACGGACCCCCCCCCCAGACATCAGCCCCAGGGGTTGCAGAGATCTAAGCAGTGGACTACCTCTACTTCACAACCAGGGAAGTCTAAGCCACCCCCTTATGGTAAAAACTCAAAATGACTCGCAACCTCCCAACTTCACCTCTGGCCACCTTCACATACCCCTAGGAGGAAAACCCTCCTTTCACTCAAGCACCTGGGCTACCATTACCAAGGACCAATGGGTCCTGAATATTGTGTCTCAGGGATACAAGTTTTCCTTTCACACCCTTCCAACCCCAAAAGGATTCCCAGATCTACCACCAAATTAGTGTGCAGAGGCTCAAAAGTAAATCCTTTCCCTGCTCTCTATGAGGGCAGTAGAGCACGTTCTTGCAGAGCAGATAGGCCAAGGCTTCTACTTCAGACTTTTCTGGTGCCCAGAAAAGAGGGCACCTGGCACCCCATATTCAATCTATCCATTCTAAACACCTTTCTGGTGATCCCAAAATTCAAAATGCTCACCCTCCAGTAGCTGTTACCCATGCTCTCCAAGGACACCAGGCTAGCCACCCTGGACCTAAAAGAGGCCTACCTCCACATTCCCATCAGGGAGTCCTGCAGAACATATCTCCGCTTCAGGGCAGGATCTCAACACTTTCAGTTCTCTGCGCTTCACTTTGGTTTATCTACTGCTGCCAGAGTTTTCACAAAATGCCTGGCTCCATCCATTGCCTTTTGTAGACAAAGAAATATTCAAATTTACCCCTACTTAGACTGCCTTATTCAGGCAGACAGTCTAGAAAAGCTGCTCAAAGACCACCTAATAACCTCCCTAGGGTAAACAATCAACAAAAAGAAATTCAAGCAGGTACCCACCAAAAGGATAATCTTCCTGGGAGCAAGTCTGGACACAGCATCCCAGATGGCATGCCTTACACCAGAGAAACACATTTTCCTATCATCTTACTTCTCTCAACTGGCCACCAGGCCCCAGCTTTCTGCAAGAAAAATCCTGCTAGCCCTGGGGTTCATGGCCTCTTGCATACTCCTCATTCCATATGCCAGACTACATATGAGGAAACTTTAATGGTACCTAAATAGCCTTTGGTGTCAACACTCTAAAGATCTGGAAACTCTTCTGCCTATTATTCCTTGCCCGAGGAAGGAATTTCTTTGGTGGGCAACGCCCTGCTCCCACAACAAGGGACTGCCCTTCTTTCCACACCCCGCCGCCCAGACCCTCACCACAGATGCATCAGACTATGCTTGGGGTGCACACCTGGACGGCAGGTGCATACAGGACCAATGGAACCCCCGGCAACTCCCTCTGCACATCAGTTAAAAGAGATGATGGCTGTGCAGCAGGCCTTTATAGATTTCAAACCCATTCTTACTCCAGGGATTTCCTGATCAAAACAGACAACACCACTGTGATGTGGTACATCAAGAAGCAGGGAGGGACTCGCTCCTACCCGCTGTGCAGGCTGGCTGTGACCCTCTGGTTCATAGTCTCTTCCATGCAGATGCACCTGTTAGCACAATACCTGCCAGGCTCTCTCAACTCCCTGGCAGACCAATTAAGCAGAAAGCTCTTGGACCCCCACGAGTGACTGCTCAAAAGAAGCACCTTCTTCCTAATAACTCAGAAATGGGGAGCCTCGGAGGTCAAACTCTTTGCCTCCCACACCAACCATCGGCTCAGCAAATTCTGCACCAGGGAGCATCACTGCATGGCTTGGAAAGTGGATGCCCTGTTCTTCCCCTTGTTAAACCTCTCCGTCTATACCTTTCCTCCTGTACCTCTCATTCCGGCGGTACTGCTCAAGATAAGGGAGGAAAAAAACAAGGACCATTCTCATAGCTCCAGACTGGCCCAGACAGTACTGGTACCTCTTGCTGCATAGCCTGTCCCTGCGGACTCCATGGAATCTTTCTCAGATTTCAAACCACCTAACCCAGAGGGAAGGGGAATTCATGCACCCCCAATTGCAGACACTCATTTTGGCAGCTTGGCGTATACCCTAACCCCTGATCAATCTGCCATCCTCAGTAAACAAGTTCTGGATGTTATCCGAGAGGCCAGATGCCCTAGCACCAGAAAGTCTTACGCAGATAAATGGAAAAGGTTCTGCACCTGGATCCAGGCTAAGGGGACAAATACGTCACAGCCCTCCATCATTATCATCCTAGATTACTTAGCTGACATACTACACAGTGGTCTCTCTTTCTCCTCTATAAAAAATTCATGCCTCTGCTATTTCTGTTCATTTTCCCACTAAGCAGCCTCTTTTTTCACACCCTCTGATTAAACAGTTCCTCAGAGGGTCTAGCAATTTGAGGCCCCCCAGAAGGACACCAACACCAGCTTGCAACATTAACTTTTTCTTGGAAAAGCCCACCCTGCCCCCTTTCAAACCAGCTTTTTCTGCAGGGTAACATTTCTCTCCTGGAAGACAGCCTTTCTCCTGGCCATCACTTCATCCAGAAGAGTCTCTGAGCTGCAAACACTCACGGCTGTGGAACCCCTCATCATCTTCCATGCAGACATGGTATCCCTCAGAACTTAACCCATCCTTCATGCCCAAGGTGGTGTCCAGTGTGGCTCTCAACCAATCCATCCATTTACCCATCTTCTTTCCTAACCCCCAAAATGCACTCTCTAGATGTTCACAGACAGATCAGGTACTGTCTGGACAGGACTAAACCCTTCAGAAAGTTTGATCAATTGCTGGTTAGCTTTGCTTCAGGGGCAGAAGGCAAAGCCATCTCCAAGCAAACCATTTCCAAATAGATAGCATGCGGCATCCATTTCTGCTCCAAACAGCATGGCAAGCCTCCCTCCAATGGGGTCAGATCACACTCCACCAGAGCAGCCTCCGCCTCTGCAGCTTTCCTCAGAGGAGTCCCCACCAGGGACATCCGGGAAGCTGCCACCTGGACATCTGTTCATACTTTTACCAAACATTACCACCTGCCTCTCTTCTCTAAATCCAAGACAGGGTTTGCCTCTGCAATCTTGCAGGGCATGCTAGCCAGCCCCCTAGCTTCCTGGACTGCCTCCACC
This sequence comes from Protopterus annectens, assembly GCF_019279795.1. Taxonomy (NCBI): domain Eukaryota; kingdom Metazoa; phylum Chordata; order Ceratodontiformes; family Protopteridae; genus Protopterus; species Protopterus annectens. The sequence continues at coordinate 94,864,645 of NC_056743.1, forward strand.
CCATTTCCTCAGTTTTGGGAATCTACCCAAATGTGATGACTGCAACAGTGAAACATGAAGAACATAGTATAGTTTTGTACACTTATCATAAATGTAGATGTTCAAGTGTATTCACTATTGGAGTCCTGGTTTCTCTCCCTCCATCCCCCTTTCTCTTTTTCTTCCATTTTTCCTTGTTGTTCTCCTTTCCTTACAAGGGACATATTAGTATTTATTTTCCACTGGTGGGGTTCTACCACTAGAGCCTGACCTCCTACTTTGGGGGTTCCTGACAGGTAAGGGCAAGAAAAACTGATGTAATTGTATCTGATGTCTTCCTTTATACTACTGACGACCTGACGTCAGTCCTCAAACGACAGCAACCGATGCAAAAATACTAAGTCTCTGGTATTCAGGCCGGCCGAGGGCTACCCTGGCAGGGATAACCCAAATGTGATGACTGCAAAAGTGAATACACTTGAGCATTTACATTTATAGTAAATATACACAACTGTACTTCATGTTTCTTGTTATAGGCTCCCTAAGTTTGATAACAACCATTTTCACCTTCTGTTGCCAAAGTCATTGTGAGAAAAGTTTTTGCGCTGGAGTTATTGGTTATTAGAAACAGTTGCTTAACAGCAGTCTTTCTGACTCCTGCATGTTATCCAGGTACTCCTTTATTTTCTCTTTAGCATTCTGCATTTGCACCTTTTGTTCTGTGAGACTCCCCTTATTTTGTAAAACTAAAAAAAACAAGGCAAAACTATGGCTGAAAAAGAACACATGAACACTTTTTGTTAGTGCTTTTGTTCTCTTTAATGTTTCAACAGGCACTTCATCAGAAAAGTTTTGTGAATATACACACACCCTTAAAAAGACACTCAGATAATCATGTGATAAAGACAACTAATGCAAACAGTCTAAAAATGGGCTTTGCCCCCAAATCATAATACTATTAGTTACTATTCTTCATGCTCTAAAGTGCATGCAGTTAAGTTTGGTTAAGCAGTATTACTTGTTAGCAATTGATTTGTAAGTAAAATACCATAAAAAAATCTCATCTTCAAATCCTTTGTCTTAATAAAAAAACACTTGATATTAATTGATTCATTTAAACCAGGCAGTGTATCGGCATTCAGCCTGATCTGATGACTGTTCATCCAACCATGTGGTGTATTTAGTATGATTTTGGGGCAAAGCACATTTTTAGATTGTTTGCTTTGGTTGTTTTTATCACATGATTATTTGAATGTCTTTTTAAGGGGTGTGTGTGTTTTACAAACTTTTCTGATGAAGTTATTGATGAAACATTAAAGAGAACGAAAGCGCTAAGAAAAAGTGTTTGCAGGTTCTTTTTCAGCCATAGTTTTGTCTTTTTTTTTAGTTTTCCCCTTATTTTGTACTACTTCGGACATTGTCATCTCTTCTAAATAATTCTTATTACTACTTTACCAGATCTCTTTTTTTCTTTTATTTCCAACCTTTTTTTTTAAACACCTCTTTCATTTTATCCCACCCTGTTTTTAAACTCTACTTTCATTTTATCACACTCCTTCACTAGCTGTAACTTCTGGAGTACTTTCTATCTTGTGTAATAATGCCCGGATAATTTCCGCTACCCATTCCTCTCATTTTAACAGAATCATTGTCTCATCTTTACTTCATTACCCTGCATTTTAATCTTGGTAATTAGTGCTGCATGATCTGAAATAGTTACTGGATGCTTGTCAGAGTTCTTAATTAAGTGCACATGGTTCTGTGAAACATAATATCTGAAGTAGTTACTTCGTTTGCTCTGCAACCTGTGGGTATCTGATCCGAACTCTGATCCGAGCCAGCAGCTTTACTAGCTAAAAGATCTGAACTCTTAGCTCCTCCCCTTTACCCATAATCCCCTGCTGCATGCTGCCTTTCCTCAGATCGAGTTTGCCGAGGCTGAAATAAGCTACTAGTGAAGAGCTTATTAGGCTTGGGTGAGATCGTTTCAGTGTATCTTGTCAAAAGTTAGGCAAAAGTTAAATTTTTTGTTAGTGTGTGAGCGGTTTAGCTCCCTTTCTTCGAGTTATAGCCTTAGTTTTATTTTTTTGTGGTAATTTTTAGTTTGTAGTAGTCTTTTTCTGTCCCTCCCCTATAGTGTCTGGGTGTGCTACTGTGATGGCTGAAGGGCCCAAAGCCATCTTTTCTAAGTGCACTGAGTGTGGCCATAAGCTTTCCCCGGCTGATGGCCACACTCAATGCGTTTTGTGTCTGGGGATGGTCCACTTATCCACTAGCTGCCAGATATGTGCAGCGTTTAACCCCCGGGCCATCAGGGATAGGAGGAACAAGTTGATCCTGGTGGGCTTGTTACCGCAGGACACTTCTTCTTCCTCTCCCTCTAAGGCACAGGCTGCTACTGCAGCCCCCGGTACCTTTAGGTCCCCCCACTCTGCCTAGGACTCAACCTCCCTCTGCTGCGTAGAGTTCTAGAGAGAAGAGGCATAAGGAAAAGGAGAAGCACAAGAGTCATAAAAGGCGGGCTGAGACTCATCCCTCAGCCCCGCCATCTAAAGTCTCTAGTCCCTCCACGAGGGCCTCCGGATCCTCTCCCTCTCGGCTCCATTTGCCTTGTTTCTCGCTGGAGCCAGAGGAGGAGTACCGGTATCCCTCAAAGTCGTTGAGGCGGCCCTCCCGGCCTGCCTCGACGACATCTTCTAGGTCTACGTAAGCCTGACCGACGCAGACATGGATCGGATGATGCGTCGATTTCTGCCGACTCAGATGCAGATGGGGGTGCTCCTGCCTCCCCCCCCCCTCAGGGGGGAGTGCAGTCCCCCTTTTTGCTTTGATCACTCCTTCTCCAACCCGTTTTCGGGTTTTGGAGTCATCGGATCCGGGCCCTTTCGGAGCCGGGGATTTGTCGGCGCCGACAGCTGCGGTAGCTTTGATGCCGACTGTACCCTCAAGCGTGTCGGATCCTAGCTCTCAGGGCCGAGAGCCGAGCGTCTGGTCTGTGAGGGTTGGTGTGTCTTCAGTGTCCTTCAGGTCGGAGCACACTTCCCTCTCAGATCCGACCGCTTCGGCTCCGACACCGATCCCTGCTTCGGAGCTGAGGAGACTGCTTTTGGAGCCTGGGGAAAGTGGCTCGCCTTTGGCTATTGAGGTAGGGAAGAGGGTTCTGTCGAGGTCTTCCAGATCCCCGGTCCAGGCGTCGGATCCTCCCGCTCCACCATGCATTTGGGTCTATCCTCCGTCATCCGACCACTGGGAAAGCCTGCTCAAACCCTCCAGTTAGTTCCCTTAGAGGAACAGGACCCCGTAGGTGAGCCATCCTCAGATAGTCCCACCGAGGAGGTTCCTCGCAAACGGAAGTGTAAAAGGAGGCACCTGGACTCCCCTGAGTCCCTCACGACAGACACGGATTTGGATGAAGGGAAAGGTTCCCCAAGGTCACCCCCTGAGGATGTCTCCTTTGGAGACATCATGGAAATGTTGCGAATTAGAGGGGGGGGGGTCTGCCCAAAAATCTTCCTCAGATGAGTCAGTGTTTCTGGAGGTGTTTGAGGCAGGCCCGTCTACCTCCTGGGTGTCCCCTCTAGCTGACCCCCTGGTAGACTTAATTACTACCAGGGCTTGGAAGGAGCCCGACACCATGGAGCCAATTCCAAGACGGCTGGACAAAATTCTTAGCCCTCCCTCTGATAGGCATGCCTGGTCTAAGGGTTCACCTGTGTATGCCATGTTGGTGGCGGCTGCCACGAAGAAGGAACTTGCGCAGAAGAGTTCCTCGGTCCACCCTCCGGATAAGGAATCTCGGGCGTTGGACCGCATTGGGAAGCGGATGTTTGCTTCAGCCACCTTCTCTGAAAGGGCGCTGAACTACATGGCACACATTATCAGGCAACAGCGAGACCTGATAAAGGAATATGCTGCAGCTCCCCCGGAGTCCATGACGGTCGAGGATAAGAAGACTTTCTCAACTCGTATGGCCACTTCAATCTCGAACACGTCTATGCGGCTACTCTCCCATGCTATGGAGGGAGCTGCTAAAGCTAGCGGAGCCGGGGTCATCTTGCGGCGTCAAGCCTGGCTCCGCCTTTGCGATTTTGCAGAACCCTTTAAGGCGTCCTTCGCGAATGTGCCCTTTGATGGTTCTTCGCTGTTTGGCAAGACCGTGCGCGAGACGCTGGTCCAAAGTGAGAAGGACGGGACGACGCTGTCTGCCGTCGGAGTCCGCTTCTCTAATCCCCAACGATCCTTTTCGAGGAATCGGAGGGGACAAAAGAAAATGTGGTACCAGAAGTCTCAGCAGTCCCGTCCAGCTTCGGACCCCTCATCCTTCAGAGGCAGAGGAGGACAAGGTGGAGGCCGGCCCAGAGGCAGAGGGGGGCCGCGTAATTTCGGGTCTAGAGAACCGTTCTCAGATAGACCCGTGCAACAGCCCTGAGGGCTTACCTGACTGTCCCTCTCTGGAGGCAGTCGGGGGGCGTTTGTCGGAGCACCTACTAAATTGGGAGTCCATCACGACGGATCGTTGGGTGCTCCGAATCATATCCAGAGGTTATTCCATCCCCTTTCTAAATCTTCCCCCTCCCATGAAGTGCCTCCCCGATGTCCCACCCGATCAAAGGGAGGTGGCAGCTTCAGAGATTTCGAAGCTACTAGAAAAAAAGAGCCATCCAGCGCGTCCCCCCAGACCAGTTCGGATTGGGCTATTACTCCAGGTTCTTTTTGGTGCCAAAAAAGACGGGGGACTTGAGACCGATTCTAGATCTGTCTTCCCTGAACCTGTTCATTCCCAAAGAGAAATTTGGGATGGTCACTCTTCAATCAATTCTTCCCCTCCTTCGGGAGAACGACTGGATGTGCTCCATAGACCTCAAGGATGTGTACTACCACATTTTGATGGACAGATGATCCAGGGGGTTTCTCCGCTTCCGGCTGGGAGCCAGTCATTATCAATTCTGGGTTCTTCCGTTTGGCCTCAACTCAGCCCCCAGGGTGTTCACCAAAGTCATGGCATTGGTTGCAGCCTACCTGAGACTCCAGGGCATTCAGGTCTTTCCATACCTGGACGACTGGCTCCTCACCGCCTCCAACAGGCAGCAACTGTGTGTTGCCTGGGATTATGCTGTAACTCTTGCCCAGAGTTTGGGCATCTTGGTACACCTTCAAAAGTCCTTTCTTCATCCTGTGCAGGTTCTGGAATTTATAGGGGCCAAATTGGACACTCTCATCTCTCGAGCCCTACTAACTCAGGACAGGGTGAACAGCTTGTCTTATCAGGTATTAGCCCTCCTTCAGAACCCGGCTCCTTCAGCAGAGTTAGTCCTGAGAGCACTAGGGTCTATGGCGGCGGCAATCAGTCTTTGTCTACACGCACGTCTACGAATGAGGATTCTGCAATGGACCCTCCAAGTCCAATGGTCTCTGTTGCTACATCCGTTGAACACCCCTATTCCACTGAGCAGGGTTTGCAGGGACTCCCTCCTCTGGTGGCTTCACTCACGGGAGCTGTGAGAAGGGAGACCCTTCGTAATGCCCCCACCCCAAACCACGTTGACCACGGATGCTTCTCGCCTCAGGTGGGGGGGGCATTGTTTGGGCAGAACTGTCCGAGGCACATGGACCCCCTTAGAGTCCACTTTGCATATCAATGTCCTAGAGATGAGGGCGGTGCTTCTGGCATTGCAAGCTCTCCACGGCCTTCTTCCTCTAGGGACTATTGCGGTTCAAACAGACAACATGGCAGTAATCTGGTACATAAACAAACAGGGAGGAACCAGATCTTATCCCCTTTGTCGGGAGGCTATGAGAGTTTGGGAGTGGGCGAAATCCACCAACCGCTTCCTGGTAGCAACGCACATTCCGGGTCGGTCCAACATTCTGGCGGACAAACTGAGTCGTGTGATCCTCACACCGTATGAGTGGTCTCTCAAACCATCAGTTGCGAAATAGATCTTCCTCAAATGGGGTCTACCTTACTGCGATCTTTTCGCTTCTCCATCAAACACAAAGTGCAGCGAGTTTTTCGCGATACTTCCCCCACCAGGGGAGAGCCCCAGAGATGCTCTGGTTCATGCTTGGCCACCCGGTCTCCTCTGTGGTTATCCCCCCCTTCCTCTTATGATGAAGTTCATTCAGAAAGCACGTCTGTTGGGGAGCAGTATTATCCTCAAAGCCCCATTCTGGCCTCGCCAGATCTGGTTCCCATATCTGCAGTCTCACAGTGTAGTTCCTCCATGGATCTTAGATCCCATTCCAGATCTGATTTCGCATCCTGCAGGATTGCAACCTCCAAACCTGGTAAACCTCAAGCTCGCGGCTTGGTTGATCCAGTTCCACTGATGGCAAGGACTCCCGGCATCTCATCACCAGTAAAGGCTATTCTGGTAGGGGCTCCCAAGCCTGCTACCAGAAAAATTTACAGTAGTAAATGGAAGCATTTTTCTATCAGGGCTATGGACAAGGGCTTAGATCCCTTTACTGTTCCTATTCCGGCGGTTCTTGATTTTCTGTCACACATTTTTCATCAGGGAGCAAATGCATCTACAGTTAAAGTGCAGTTGGCAGCCATTTCCCATTTTCATGTGGGAGATGGACTGGGATCTTTAGCTTCTGCGAAGATATGCAAAACCTTCTTGAAAGGCATTTCTCTATTGAAACCACCAGTTAAGACTGCGGTCCCACCATGGGACTTAACTCTAGTTTTACAAGCATTGACAAGCCCACCTTCTGAGCCTGCTGCCTCAGTTCCATTAAAATTCTTATCATGGAAAACAGCCTTTCTAGTTGTTATTACTTCAGCCAGTAGGGTTTTGGAACTTCAAGCCCTTTGCATGAAGCCCCCTTATCTAATTTTCCATAAGGATAGAATGTCTCTCAGGACTAACCCTTCCTTCTTACCAAAGGTGGCTTCAGAGTCAAATATTAATCAGTCGATTAATTTACCAGTGTTCTTTCCCAACTTTCAGAACAAAGGGGAATACAAATTACACAAGTTGGATGTACATAGACAACTACGTTTTTACTTGCACAGGACGAAGGATACTCGCAAGGCTGATCAGTTGTTTGTGTCCTTTGCAAAATCTGCTATGGGTAGAGCTATTACCAAAGTTACCTTAGCAAACTGGATTTCACAGTGCATCATTCATGCATATGTATCCTCAGGTAAACCTGCTCCTATCGGAGTCCTTGCCCACTCAACCCGATCCATAGCCACATCAGCAGCCTTCTGGTCCAGGGTTCCTCTGGACGACATATGTTCAGCAGCTACTTGGTCCTCTTCCCATACATTAATTTCTCATTATAAATTGGATATGATATCCAGGAGTAGGGCTTCCTTTGGCTCTGCGGTGCTTCAAAATATCCTTCCTTAAAGGCCGCCCAAGGTTTTTAGGTAGCTGGGGACTCTGTCCCACAGGTTGCAGAGCAAATGAAGTAACTACTTCAGATAAAGAAGTTATGTACTCACCATAACGTTCCATCTGAGTACTTCATTTGTCTGCAACCGACCCCCCCCCCTCCGTGCCCTCTAACCATTATCGTGATTCCTGATCATGATTGAGATTGTTTCATGAGGTTAGGCTTTATTTGGTCCCCTGTTGAGGGTATTAGTTGTTGTATTAAGCAAACTCGATCTGAGGAAAGACAGCATGCAGCAGGGGGATTATGGGTAAAGGGGGAGGAGCTAGGAGCTCGGATCTTTTAGCTAATAAAGCTGCCGGTTCTGATCCGAGTTCGGATCCGATACCCACAGGTTGCAGACAAATGAAGTACCTACTTAGATAGAACGTTATGGTGAGTACATAACTTCTTTTTCTGACTAATCTAGCTTAGTTATTTTACTTTGGTTAATAATATGTAAATGCTCTGTGAGTTCATACTACTGAAGTCACATCTTTCATACCAAATATTTTCATAATTTTTTTCAGAAATTTACCCTCTTTTGTTATATTTTCCCTTCTAGGTTTCCCAGGTATATCTTCATTGTTATAAGTCTAATACCATTCCCCACCTATAAGTAATATTCCCTCCAGAAGGATGATTATTTCTCTCAAATTAGGTTTAAGTTCCAAAGTAGCAGTTTTAGATTGAGTATAAGTACATGTCAGCATAATCCTTATCCCTTGCTAGTAGCCCCTTACTGTCATAAATATTCTGTTATTATTTCCACTTTTCTATCACTGCCTGAGCTCATCTAGCAATTAATATAAGCACTCATATTTTCCTTTGTCTGTGATATTCTGCAGAATATACTTTCCTTTGTGTATATACCTGTGAGACCATTCACATTCCAAGATAATATGAAAAGTGTTGCCAATATGGTAAGAAGTCTTTATTCCCACCTGTTCTGTATGACAGCTTTTGTGATGCATTCACCCATTAATGTTTGGCAGGTTAATCCTTTATACATTTTCTTATCAAGATTGGAACCTGTGTCACATTTTACAAGAATTTGTTTTAATAAAAACAAAGCAAACAGAAAACCAAACACACCCCTAGAATACCCCAGTAAAATGTTAACTTACCACAAATACACATAACTCCGTACATCTTCAAGTAATGAAGTTTAACCCTTTTAGTAGGAACATTTGTGCCAAATAGACAGCTAAAACAGTTTGCTCACCCAGTATCTTTGATAGAGTAGTAATGACAGCCACAACCAAAAATAAAAAAAAACAAGTTCTTTAATCACCTCTAGCCGCCTCAGCTAAATCACCTTCAAGGCATAAAATGCAATGTACAGAAATCCACAATATATAGTCACATACAATAAAACACAACTAATAAATTAACATAATTAATTAAAAAATACTTCCAGTTGCACTCATTACTTAACCCTGCAGGTAACACCATTACTTGTTCCAGGACACAGCCTTTTAATAAAGTTGATTTGCTTTGATGATAAAGTTTAAAATGTGTAGACAAAGGACTTTCCAAACATATATTTTTAATGTCCCTGATATATTTTTGAAACCTAATTTTGAAAGCCCTTTGGCTTTCACCCACATAGAAGAAATCACAAGGACATTTCAAAACATAACTCCTTCAGTGTTGCATGAAAACGCCTGAATGGGATTAAATTTAACCCCATTAATTTTTACAAAAACTGTTAGCCTACAGGTTACATATTAAATATTTACCACAATGAAAAGAGCCCTTTTAGGGGAAATTTGTTTAGGCATATTAACAATTCTCAAAATAAACTTGCTATGAACTACCATATCAGCTTAACTCTGGCCTTTTTTGTAAGAAATGCAGGGGGTAGGACTTATCATGTTTAACTCTACTTTTCAACAACATTGGCCAATAATATCTCAAACTCTCTGTCCATCTACATTAGAAGCATCACTAATAGAGTAGTCTGCAGGGAATCTTTAACGTCTGCCAACTCATTACACTCCCAGAAAATATGTTTCTAATTACCTCTTTCTTCCATATCACACCCCCAAAATTTGCTGTCTACCTGAGGAAAAATTCTCTGGAATCTTCTTGGGGTATAAAAATACCTATATAAACATTTCCAAATAAAAATCCAAAATCGTTTACATTTTGTTGCATATTTGGGAGTCTTACATATATCCCCCATTGTTTCTTTGTGAATTGCTTATACAATCTGTACTGCCAGTCCTTTCTAACCTCCTCTGGTTGACTCTTATTCTTATCATGCAATATCTTGTATGCTCTACTAATTATTCATTTTTTTGAACAGCAGCTTCAGTTCTAGATTCTGCTAAAAACTCTACCAGTGCTGGTTTTTCATTTAGAACCACCCTATTTATTTCTCCTTGCCTATACTCTGTCAATCTTTGATTGGGAAGGCAATCTCTAACTTGCAGTCCAAATACATTTTTGTTCTCTTCCCATTCTATTACCTTTCCCTCGCTTATTTGCTCCAAATACTTTGGTTACTTTGCACGTTTTCTCCAAGAAATTCAAGCCCCCTTTTGCCTATTGTCTGCATCGCTAATTGCAGTGATCCCTATTGGCAGAATCTCCTTTCTCCATTGTGTTGGCTCGGTTCTTAGAAGACCTTCTGTAATTTATAAATGTAATATTCTGTATGATTATTGTTATTTTCCTCAAAGATATACATCCAAAATCCCTGTCTTTCCTTGATGTTCATCTTGCATACAGCTGCAGTCATAACAGATGGGTTCTCCTGCCGTCATGCGGGTCCTCGGTCGGCCAAATTCCAAAGTATAGGTCCGGCGTCGGTTGTCGTCGCTTCTTCCCTGACGTCAGTGCGACAGGGGTATAAAGGAACCAGCCGACACCATTTTCTTCAGTCTTTCTTGCCGCGCGGTGCCCGAAGCAGAAGCAGTTCCCAAGTGCCGGTCGGCCAGCTCCTGAGATTATGAAAATTTGGAAACCGAAGTCTTCTTAAAAGCTAAGTACCCCGTTGGGGGAAACTTTTCTTGCCTCAGACCGATGTCAGACAAAGTTAATAATTGTATTTCTTGTGGGAAGCAAATACCGCATAAGGATTTCCATTCCCTCTGTATACCTTGTTTAGGCCCAGACCACGACGTCTCGGTCTGTCGCTTTTGTGCTACATTCAACAAACGCACTACTAAGCATCGGGCGGAGTTCGCCCAGCATTATTTTGGGAAAGCATTTAATTATACTATGTCGTCGGATACTCCGACTCCGGTTTTGTCTAAAAAACACAAAGACAAGGACCGACACGAGGTCCGCGGCCTCTACCGACACCACGCCAAATCCGACTACACGTGGTCCGGTTCTCAGCGAGGCGCCTACGCAGCTCCTGACTACCAACGACACTTCTTTGACGGTGTCTCCTGTGCCCGAGGTCGCAGGCTCCTCGGCCCACACCCCGACTACAGATACCGAAGCCACTCTTGGCGTTGAAACTCAGAATGTGGACAGGTCCACCTCCACTCAAGGTGTCTTCAGACCTTCCTCTTCTTTCTCCATCAAGGCTTTCACAAAGTCTAAAGCAACCATGCACTCTAAGAGACCAGCTACACAGGGCCCATCTCCAGGCCCCATGCCTAAGAAACAGATGCTTAAAATGGCTGAGGACTTAATTACTCTTATCAGAGGTTCTCAGCCCCCACCGGACAAAAGGCCCAGAGTGGAGGAAGATTCCCCCTCCTCTGATCAGGGCTCCATTATTTCAGAGCACTCCGATGATCAGGAACATTCTTACTCCCCTTTTGAAGACTCTGATGCTGAGGAATCCATCCCTTCTGTCTCCCCCCCAGAGGATTACTCGTTTGGGGAAACTTTGCATACTTTAAGGGAACACTTCCACTGGGAAGGCCAAGATTATTCAGATTCCAAGAAAAGGCTCAGGGAATTTCTCTTGCTACCTCAGCATAGGCCTCTGGCTATACCTCCTGTCTTGCACATCCTAGATGATGTTTACTCGGAGGCTTGCCTTAACCCGGACTCTCTACCTCCAGCTCCAGTTAAGCTGGACAGGTACTACAGGGTTCCTGACTCGCACCAATTTCTATACAAAAGCCATGCTGCTGACCCAGAAACCATCTCACAGGGCCCCAATGGAGTTAAGGCCTCCATTGCTAAAAATCCATTACCTTCCGAGAGAGACTCCAGATCCTTAGAAAGGTGGGGAAAAAAGGTATATACCTAGGCTACCTTATCCATGAGGGCCTTAAACTGTCAGTTTCATATGCTAAAATACCAACAGTTTTTGTTATCACAATTGAAAAGTAAAATGTCACAACCTGAACAACCAGACTTGAAGGAGTTGCAGGATTTGATGCATAGTGCAGAACAAGTGGGTAAGCATACCTTACAATGTGGTTTTGAAGCTCTAGAGGCCTCATGTAGAGCTGCTGTTACAGGATCAGTCATACGTAGGCATGCCTGGCTCAAGGAACAAGCCTTGCCTGATCATGTCAAAGCCAAATTACTAGACGCCCCTCTTTAAAAGGATGTACTATTTGGTGCTAATGCTGAGGAAGTGTTAAGGAAAATGGAGGAAAAGGCTAAATCAATGCAAACTGTGAAAGAATTTCTAAAGGTACAACCCCCACGCTTTAGTAGAAATTGGCCTTCCAAAAACTGGTCCTTTCCTGCCACGGACAGACCCCAAAGAGGCAGATACAGGCGCCCGAGGGGCAGAGGACAAGCCCAAGGATCGTTTAGAGGCAGACAATGGCAAGCTCCTACCCAAAGAAGTGGTGAGGATAACTCACAATCTTTCAGAAAGCAAACCCAATGACTTTCCCCTTTGCATGCCAACCAAGTCTCAAATGGCAGCCCCGTTAGGAGGAAAGCTGGCATTATTTTCAAAAAATTGGCATATTGTCACAAAGGACAAATGGATCCTGGACATTATAAACAGAGGCTACAAATTCCATTTTCACACCCTTCCAAAAATGAGAGGCATGCCAAACCTGCCACACAATCAAAGGGCAGAGGCACAAAGGCAAATTACAGATCTCATAAACATGAAAGCTATTCAAGAGGTACCTACGCATGAACAAGGTCAAGGTTTTTATTCCAGGCTATTTCTGGTGCCAAGGAAGGGAAAAGATTGGAGACCTATTTTGGACCTATCCATCCTAAACACATTTCTACTCGTACCAAAATTCAAGATGCTCACTGTACAGCAACTTCTTCCCATGCTGGGCAAGGAGTCTTGGCTGGTAACATTGGACCTCAAGGAGGCATACCTGCATGTCCCAATCAGACAAAATTGCAGAAGGTACCTCAGATTTCTTGCAGGTTCAACCCATTATCAATTCTCTGCATTGCCCTTTGTCTTATCTACTGCGCCCAGAGTATTCGCGAAATGCCTGGTATCAGTAATTGCCTACTGCAGACTTCAAGGGATACAAATATACCCCTATTTGGACGACTGCCTGATCCAAGCGGACAGCAAACACATTCTTCTGAAACATCTGGCTTATGTAATAATGTTGTTGAACTCTCTGGGATACACAGTCAACAAAAAGAAATCAAGGTTAATACCCTCTTGGAAGATAATTTTCCTGGGTGCCAATTTGGACACAAACACCCAGATGGCCTACCTCACGCCAGAGAAGCAGGGGCAACTAATTCAATACTTCAGAACACTAGCAAATTGCACCAGGCTGACTGCAAGGAATATCCTTCAGGCTCTGGGATTCATGGCATCTTGCATCTTACTAATCCCATGTGCAAAGCTGCATATGAGGAAACTACAGTGGTACCTGAAAAACATATGGTCTCAACACAGCCACAGTTTGGAAACAATAATACCACTAATTCCATGTCTGCAAAAGGAATTTCTGTGGTGGGCTCAAGCATGTCAAACAAACACAGGTCTTCCATTCAGCAAGCCTCAAGCAAATCAAGTCATCACAACAGACGCCTCGGACTACGCCTGGGGCGACATGACAGATCGGTGCATTCAGGGCAAGTGGTCCCAAAAAGAAAAGCACCTTCACATCAATCAAAAGAAATGCTAGCAGTAATAAATGCTATTATAGCTTTCAGGGACCTTCTACAACCAGGTCAACTATTGATAAGAACGGACAACACCACAGTTATGTGGTACATAAACAAACAGGGAGGAACACATTCTTACCCCTATGCAGACTGGCCATGTCACTTTGGAACATGGCCATGGACTTACAAATGGAACTACAAGCACAGTACTTGCCAGGCAAGGAAAACACGCTGGCAGACAACCTAAGCAGGAATATGACAGATCCACACGAATGGAAATTGCATCCAAAAGTTTTTACAGAAATAATCCAAGAATGGGGAAGGCCAGACATAGATCTCTTTGCCTCCCACAAAAATCATCAATTGACAAAATTCTGCTCAAGGATTTTCCATCCAAAGGCCTGGAGAGTGGATGCTCTCTCTTTCAGTTGGACATCAATGACAGTTTATGCCTTCCCACCTCTTCCTCTTCTGCCCAAAGTTCTATTGAAGACCAGAGCAGACAGACCAAAGATGATTCTCATTGCTCCGGACTGGCCAAGGCAACACTGGTACCCTTCCCCACCATGGACCCTGCCTCTAATGCCTCTTCTTCTGACTCAGCACAGCTTCAAAACTCTTCACAGCCAGCTAAAAACACTCAATCTAGCCGCATGGAAGATTCCTTAGCATCACAACAGGCCCTACTCTCCAAGGAGGGGCAGGATGTCATTTTGGAGGCCAGAAGGCCATCAACTAGAAAAGCTTACTCCGCAAAATGGAAACGTTTTTGTGTCTGGAATGAGAAAAAGGGCCAGGATCCTGGAAAACTGAATTTACCTCAAATACTACAATATTTGGCTGAACTGCTAAGCAGTGGACTTTCTTTCTCCTCCATCAAAATCCATGCCTCAACCATTTCTGCAGAATACAACACTGATCCACCTTTATTCTCTCACCTTCTCTTAAGACAGTTACTCAGAGGGGCTAAGAATTTAAGACCTCCAAGGAAACGACCAATACCTGCTTGGGATCTTAATTTCATTCTGGAAAAACTGACCTTGCCTCCCTTTGAGCCAGCTGCCTCATCAGATTTGCAATATTTGTCCTGGAAAACAGCTTTCCTTCTGGCTATCACCTCAGCTCGTAGAGTTTCAGAACTACAGGCTCTCATGGCTGTCCAGCCTTTTATCATCTTCCATCAGGACAGAGTTTCCTTATGAACCAACCCGTCCTTTATGCCTAAAGTGGTATCCAGGGTAGCTTTAAATCAGGCCATACATTTACCTACTTTTTATCCTAATCCTCAAAACAAAGGGGAGAGATTACTACATTCCTTGGACATCCACAGACAACTGCGTTATTATTTGGACAGAACAAAGCCTTTCAGAAAATCATAACAGCTCTTTGTGGCCTATGCGGTAGGAGCTCAAGGAAAGCCAATTTCCAAACAGACAATCTCAAAATGGATAGCCCACTGCATACGCTTTTGCTATTCGTTTCATGGCAAAACTGTACCTACAGGCATTAGAGCTCATTTCCACCAGGGCCACAGCCACCTCTGCAGCCTTCCTCAGAGGAGTTCCTACCAAGGATATTTTGGAAGCAACCACTTGGAGTTCTGTGCATACCTTCTCCAAGCACTACAACCTACCATTATACTCCAAATCTAGAGCAGGCTTTGCCACTGCAGTCTTGCAGGGCATTTTGGCTCCTCCTAGTTCCACCTAGTGCCTACCATCCCTTTCTTAGCTTTGGGATTCTACCCATCTGTTATGACTGCAGCTGTATGCACGATGAACATAGTACAGTTTTGTACCTACCATAAATGTAGATGTTCGAGTGCTAATACAGCTGCAGTCCAGGTTTCCCTCCCTCCTTCCCCTCTTGGGACAGGCCTATAGGCTAACACATCCTCATACAACCTGATTGGGGTATTCATTTATGATGTATTTGCTTGCAACTACTGTATTTTGATTATATTGCACTGCATTATTACACAAATTGATGTATTGCCTTCCTTCTGGGGGCACCTGACATCTGGGGCAAGAAAAACTGAAGAAAATGGCGTTGGCTGGTTCCTTTATACCCCTGTCGCACTGACGTTAGGGAAGAAGCGACGACAACCGACGCCGGACCTAGACTTTGGAATTCGGCCGACCGAGGACCCGCCTGACGGCAGGAGAACCCATCTGTTATGACTGCAGCTGTATTAGCACTCGAACATCTACATTTATGGTAGGTACAAAACTGTACTTTTCTTGAGCTCCCCCCACCCCTGTTTCTTCATCATCCCTTTCTACTTTGAATTATAAGTTTCTGCTTGTGCTATGTATAGGAGCCTTTACTGTGTAACTTTGAAATACCATTTCAAATCGGGTAATCCCAGTTGCCTTGTTCTATTAGAAGAATCATCTTATCCCTCTAGACTCTTGCTGTCTTCCCCTCCTAGATAAAATCCTTCAGCTCTTTATTAATTGCTCTTCACAACTTTTCTTCTAGTTGATAAAAATATGCCCGAACTGTATACTAGTCTAAAGGGGCAAAATATTTTAACTGCTTGTATTTTAAAATCCATTCCAGTTTCTTAGTTTTTGTATTATCTTTTGTTTAGTCTCTTCCCACATACCCTTAGTTGCCACACTGGAATAATTTTTAATCCATACCAAAGTACTTCATTTTAATCATATCCCTGTAAGGTTCCACTTCCCAATGTCGAATTACTGAAAACCCAAACTTCATAGGGTCGAGACCGTATGATCGAGTTTTCAGTAACTCGATATTACGAAGTGGAAAAAAAAAACGAAAAAAAAACATAATTTTTGCAGGGTGGCAAGCCCCCCTGCACCCCCCACACCCCCCTACTTAAATATATCAACTCCAAGATCTCGGTACAGTGGGTAAAAGGGAACTCTCTCGATGTTATTCGTGTTTCACTGTTGCAGTCATCACATTTGGGTTATCTGCTTACAGTAGCCCTCAGTCGGCCTGATTATCAAAGTCTTGGGCCCTGCATCGGTTGCTGTCTCATCTTCCATGACGTCAGATCATCAGGGGTATAAAGTATGCAGCCGACGCCATTACATCAGTCTTTCTTGCTGTGCGGTGCCCAAAGCAGAAGCAATTCGCAAGTGCCGGCCGGCCAACTCCTGAAATTTTCGTTTTCAAGTTTCAGAAGCGAAGTCTTAAACTAAGCTAAGTACCCCATTGGGGAACCTTTTTCTTGCTCTAAACCGATGTCAGTAAAAGTTAACAATTGCATTTCTTGTGGAAAGCAAATACCTCATAAAGATTTGCTTAGGCCCAGACCACGATGTACCTTGCTGTCGGTTTTGTGCCTTATTCAAATCTCAAACTATTCGTCGTCTGTTTATTTACGCTTCTAAATATTTTGATACTCAGTTCAATTATCCAGAAATGGCTTTGATAAGCCATCCGACTACCTACATTCCGAAAAAATGCAAAGATTAAGACAGAATCTGACTGCATAGGTCCAAAGCTGCCGCCAATGCTTCTTCTAAGCTAGTTGCCAGTTCGCTGGTAATCAGTGCCGTGCTTTTGCAGCCCTGATACCTGCTACTTAAGATTCACAGGCCTCTACTGAGACCCATTCGGAGTCTGGTATGCCGGGAGATGCTTCTTCGACTGTGGAATCTGTGGATGTCTCTACCTTGGATGGGTCTGGAGCCGCTGTGCAGGCATCGGCTTCTGAGGGTGTATTCAGGCCTACTGACTTGCATATTAAACCAACGCCATCTTCTTCTTCAAGGCATAAAACTCTATCCCTGCCTAGAAAACCGGCACCCAGATTGCATGGTCAGGCCCCTATGCCTAAAAAACAAATGATAAGAATGGCTGAAGACCTTATTACTCTAATCGGGGGAAGCCACCCTTCCTCCACTAAGAGACCTAGGACTGATTTTCCTTCTGATTCTTCTGATCAGGACTCTGAAATTTCTGTTTCCTCTGATGACCAGGACTTACCCTTATCTACCTATGAGGATTCTGATGCAGAGGACTGCATTCCCTCTGCTTCCCCTCCAGAGGATTTCTCTTTTGGTGAAACCTTGTATACTCTTAGGGAGCATTTTTGCTGGGAAAGCCAGGATTACTCTGACTCCAAAAAGTGGCTTAGGGATTTCTTAACTCCTGCCCCCAACACAGGCCTTTAGCTATCCCTCCTGTAATGGACATTGTTGATGCCTTCTCGGAATGTAGTCTGGCCCCTGACTCTTTACCTCCTGCTCCCAGAAAACCTGATGGTATTACAGGGTTCCTGACTTTCACAAGTTCCTCTTTAAAAATCCTACTGCAGATCCTGAGACCATTTCACAGGGATCCAAGGGCATTAAGGCTACTACTGCCAAAAATCCAACCCCGTCTGATAGAGATTCCAGGGCGCTGGATAGATGGGATAAGAAGGTGTACACTTCTACAACCTTGGCCATTAGGGCCTTAAACTGTCAGTTTCATATGTTAAAGTATCAGTAGCATATTATTGGATTGCTTAAACAGAAAATGATGTTGATTCCTGCCTTTGCTGAAAATAAAGATTTACAGGATTTAATGCATTCTGCTGAAAAAGTTGGAACACATACTTTGCAATGTAGTTTTGATTCATTAGAGGCATCTTGCAGGGCTGCTGTCACTGGGTCTGTACTTAGAAGGCATGCCTGGCTTAAGGAGCAATCTTTACCAGATCATGTTAAAGCTAAATTGCTGGATGCTCCCTTAAACCAAGACCACCTGTTTGGCAACAAAGCAGAAGTACTTAAAAAGATGGAGGAAAAAGCTAGATCTATGCAAACTATTAAAGATTTCCTGCAAGTACAGCCTCCCAAATTTAGTAGGCATTGGCCCACTAAGAATTGGTCCTTTCCTGCCTCTTCCAGGCCTTCTCAGTCCAAACTCAGAACTAGCAGAACACCCTGGCTGCAGTCCCAAGGTACTAACAGGACTAAGCACTGCAGGGCTTCCACTTCCAAAGCAGGGAGTAGTAAGACTCCCCCTATGGTAAACTGTCTCAATAACTTAACTTTTAACCTTCCAAGCCCTGCACAACTGACTGTCCCTTTAGGGGGAAGGATTGCCCTACAGGCAAAAAATTGCGAAATCATTACCCAGGACAAATGGGTTTTAAATGTAATTTCCCAAGGATACAGATTCCACTTCCACTCCTTACTAACCCCCAAAAAAGTGGGCCAGATCTACTCCCAAATCAAAAGCAAGTTCTCTCTCCTTTAAGCATCAGGACTATTCAACCTGTCCCAGAAGAAGAATGGGGACAATGTTTCTACTCAAGACTTTTTCTGGTACCCAGAAAAGACAATTCTTGGCGTCCTATCCTGGACCAATCTATCCTAAACACATTTTTGGTAATCCCCAAATTCAAGATGCTAACTCTTAATCAGCTGCTTCCTATGCTAGGCAAGGATGCCTGGTTGGCAACACTGGATTTAAAGGAAGCCTGCCTGCACATCCCAATAAGGGAATCTTGCAGATAATACCTATGCTTCAAAGCAGGCTACATGCACTATCAGTTCTCGGCACTGCCCTTTGGTTTATCTAATGCGCCCAGTGTATTCACCAAGTGCCTAGCTCCAATCATTGTATTTTGCAGACAAAGAAATATTCAAATATACCCATACCTGGACGATTGTCTAATGCAGACAGAAAGCCAGGACATACTATTAAATCATCTGGCATTTGTAAAGAAATTGATAACTTCTCTGGGGTACACCATAAACGAAAAGAAATCATATGTTGTACCCTGCTAACAAATTGTATTCCTGGGAGCAAGCTTGAATACAACTTCCCAGATGGGCCTACCTCACGCCAGAGAAACAAGTACATTTGATAGCCTACTTCAGACTACTGGCCACAAAGACCCAGCTATCTGCAAGGAAAATACTGCAAGCCCTGGGGTTCATGGCTTCCTGCATGCTACTAATTCCATATGCAAGACTGCATATGAGGAAACTACAGTGGTATCTAAAAAGCCTATGGTGTCATCATTCTCAGGATCTATAATCAATGATTCCTATCATACCTTGTCTACAGAGGGAGAGTTCCTTTGGTGGGCAGAGGCCTGCCACCAAAACAAGGGACTGCCATTCACTCTGCCCCCTGCCACCCAAACCCTAACAACAGACACATCAGACTATGCATGGGGGGCTCACTTGGCAGGGAAGTGCATTCAGGGAAGTGGAACCCAACTCAAATGCACCTGCATATCAATCAAAAAGAAATGTTAGCTGTACAGGGTGGTCTGACAGCCTTCAAGGACCACATTCTTCCAGGACAATTATTGGTAAAGACGGACAACACCACTGTTATGTGGTACATAAGCAGGGAGGAACCCATTCATACCCTCTCTGCAGACTAGCTGGCTCTGTGGAACACGGCCTTGAGCTACCAAGTGCAACTACAGGCTCAATTCCTGTCAGGAAAGCTAAATAAATTGACAGACGACCTAAGCAGAAATCTCATGGACCCACACGAGTGGAAACTGGAACCAAAGATATTCAACATGTTGAGAAACAAATGGGGTAACCCAGAGATAGACCTGTAATACCTCCCCCCAGAACTACCAATTGGACAAATTCTGCACAAGGACTCCCCACAAACAAGCTTGGAAAGTGGATTCCCTGTCCTTTACCTTGAAAACCTATCAGTTTATGTCTTTCCCCCTCTGCCTCTCCTCTCCAAGGTAGTACTAAAGATCAAACAGGACAAACCAAGGACAATACAGATTGCACCAGAATGGCCACGCCAACAGTGGTACCCCCTCTTGCGCAGTGTGTCACTGCTTGTACCATGGCACCTGTCTCAGACCCCTGCCCTGCTGTTCCAGCAGGAGGGCCAAATTCTCCACCCACCGCTTCAAACCTTGAACCTGGCAGCCTGGCTAATTACCTGATCTCTCCGTTACCATCCATCAGTAAGCAAGTGATGGATGTCATTCTGGAGACAAGGAGGCCTAGTACTAGAAAATCCTATGCTGAAAAATGGAAAAGATTCTGTTCCTGGAACCAAACTCAGGGGATGGCCACAGCGCCCAACTTACCTCAGATTTTACAATACTTAACTGAGATGCTTCACAAGGGCCTTTCCTTTTCCTCCATCAAAATTCATACCTCAGCCATTTCGGCTCATTACAATACAGAACCATCCCTCTTCTCTCATCCACTGCTGACGTAGTTCCTCATAGGGGACAAAAACTTAAGACCACCCAGGAGAACCCCAACTCCAGCCTGGGAACTTAACTTTGTTTTGGAAAAGCTCACTCTCCCTCCCTTTGAGCCAGCTGCAAATGCAGAGTTGAAATTCCTTTCTTGGAAAACAGCCTTCCTTCTAGCCATCACTTCAGCAAGAAGGGTTTCTGAATTACAGGCCCTCATGGCAGTGGAGCCTTTCATCATCTTTCATGCGGACAGGGTATCCCTCAGGACCAATCCCTCCTTCATGCCCAAGGTGATATCCAGTGTGGCCCTTAATCAGTTCATTCATTTGTCAACCTTCTTTTCTAATCCACAGAACAAAGGGGAACGAATACTGCACCCCTTGGACGTACACAGACAACTTAGATTTTACTTGGACAGGACTAAACCTCTCAGGAAATCTGAACAGCTGCTGATTGCATTTGCTGCAGGGGCTGAGGGGAAGGCCATTTCAAAGCAAACCATTTCTAAGTGGATAGGCTATTGCATTCATTTCTGCTATAAACACCATGGAAAACCTACCCCACAGGGGATAAGACCACATTCAACCAGGGCTGCATCTACCTGTACAGCCTTTCTCAGAGGTGTCCCTACCAGGGACATCCTAGAAGCTGCTACATGGAGTTCTATACATACCTTCACCAAGCATTACCACTTGCCAGTTTTTTCTAAATCCAGAGCTGGCTTTGCCACTGCAGTTTTGCAGGGCCTTATAGCTGGTCCTAATGCTATCTAATTACCTCCTCCCATCCTTAGCTTTGGGAATCTACCTAAATGTGATGACTGCAACAGTGAAATACAAAGAACATAGTACAGTTGTGAACACTTACCGTAAATGTAGATGTTCGAGTGTATTCACTGTTACAGTCCTGGTTACCCTCCCTTCAGCCCCCTGACTTCTTTTGACTATACCTCTATTCCTGTTTATTATGCTTAAAGCTTTTTGGTGTATTTGCTTTTTTGTTGGAGGTGTAACCTTGTATATAATTGCTTCCCATTATGGGGGCACCTGACATCTGGGGCAAGAAAAACTGATGTAGTGGCATTGGCTTCATGCTTTATATCCCTGATGACCTGATGTTTACTAATGCAAATAGCACACTCTGCTAATGTGTCTGTCTCTAGTGTCATAACACAGTTAGGTAGGGGTTTGAATCTTGCAAATGGAAAGTATGTGTTTTAGGGGTTGGGAGGGTGGCCTAATGGTTAAGGTGTTTGCCTTACAAACACAAGGTACAGGGTTTGAATCTCACAGGGGATAACTGGCTAGGCTTAAAATGGCTCGCAAGAGCAGTTAGCCTAGTACTAGCCTATGAACTATGAACTAGAAGATGAGACAGCAACCGATGCAGGACCCAAGACTTGGATAATCAGGCCGACTGAGGGCTACTGCAAGCAGATAACCCAAATGTGATGACTGCAACAGTGAATACACTCGAACATCTACATTTATGGTAAGTGTACACAAATGTACTTTCCGCACTGTATGCAGAAGTGCAAAATGGGAGATCTCCCGTTTCCTCACTATAGTGCGATCATGGAGATGGTATATTTTAGTATGGAGATTGCAGGGATGCTTGTTTTTTTTTTTTTTTTTTTATTCCACTTCCTAATTTCGAGTTACTGAAAACTCAATCATATGGTCTCGATCATATAAAGTTCGGGTTTTCAGTAATTCGATGTTGTGAAGTGGAACATCCTATAAGTATGGATATTGCCGAACCAATCCATGTGAGGATACATAACTTACAGCTATTTCCTCTGTTTTAGCTTATTTAATTTTGTATCCCAAAAGGATTTGAAACTGCCTCAAAATTATCCATACCACTGAAATGTCCTTTTCTGGTTTTATCAGGTGTAAAATAACATCATCTCCAAACAGAGCCAGCTTTTCTTGACTACCATGCCAATTATATCTTTGAATTTCTGCGTCCCTTATTTTCCTTGCCATTGGTTTAACAAAGGGGAAGGAGGACACCCTTGCCTGATTCCTCTGCTCAAGCAGAAATTATCATAGAGGAACACACCCACATTAATTGTTGTCTCAGATTCCTCATATATCCTCCTAATCAGCCTTATAATTTTATCAGGGAATGGAAATGCTTCCATTACCCTACTTAAAGTCCCAGGTAACTCTGTCAAATTCTTTCTGTGCATCAAGACCTACCAAAAACAGTACTATTTTCTTATATTCTGCTTCCCTCTGGACCATCAGTGTTCTTTTAAAGTTGTCAAATGTTTGCCTCCCCTCCACAAAACCACATTGATGTATCTATCAATTTTGGCGTCACTTTTGCCATTTGTTTAGCCATTAAAAACATAAACATTTTATAATCATGGTTTAGTATTGAAATGGACTTGCATGAAGCTGGATCTGGTGAATTCTATTTAGGTATTACAGCCACTACCACTTTCACTTTCTTCCAGGATGTTAGTTCTTCTCCTCTTTATAAAATACTGTTAAACAAAACCTTCAAAATCTTTCAGGTTTTCCTTCCTAGCTTCCAAACTTCCACAGGAGTACCATCTGTTCTTGGGGACTTTCCTGTGGATTGGTTATACATCACCAGTTTTTATCCCATGTCCTCTAGCCTAACTGTAAGTAGTTGATCCTCATCTTATTTAATTGTTTCATAAATATTTTCATTTGTGCCTTTTCTTAATTTCCATATTTCTTTGCTTTATACAGGCTTTCATAGACTTTCCGAAATGTATCTAGTACCTCTACATAGGTTCATAGGTAGGTACTAGGCTATCTGCCCAAAGGCATTTATAAGACTAGCCAGAATGTGTTGGCTTTCGCCACCCCCTTAGATTAGTTCCCTGTGCCTCTGTCCAGCAGAGCCACTGAAGTGATCCCCGGGGTAAACTTTCTGTTTCCCATCCACTCATCAAGGTTTCTCTTGAAGAGTGCTAGCGAGGAGTTCTGCCTATTGTAGATTGGAATCTTGTTCCAAAGCATGGGAAGTCTCTGAGACAGGAATCTGTCCCTCTAGCCATTCTATTTATTGTTATGGTGAGGTTTAGATCTGTAGTGTGTGTGACTCGAGGGGATAAGGTTTTCTTTAGGTGGAGCATGTCCATCAGTTCTGGGTTGGACATGGCCTTATATGTCAGGCAGAGATCACCTCTGAGCAGGCGGTATGCAACCAAGTACAGCTGGAGTTTCTTCAGTCAAGCTGCATAGGGCATCTGTTTGAGGCCAGTGATCCTCTTGGTGAGGTACTTTTGTTGTCTTTCCAGCTGTTGCAGGTGTCTTGAAAGGTACATCCCAAATGGGGCATTGTACTCTATGATGGGTCTGATGAGTAGAGGGGCACAATGACCTCTTTTGATCTGGATGCAAACCCTTTTGTGATTAGGTGGGCCACATGGAAGGATTTTCTAACCACTTTGGCAATGTGATTATCAAAGGAGTGATTACTGTCTACTTGGGTCCCTGGATCCCTTATTACGTTTTCCGTATTTAGGGGACTACCACCTATGTGGTAGTTTGTGGGTACTTTGTTATTTCCAAAGGGAATAACTATGCACTTTTTTGGCATTTAGCTTGAGGCCATGATTTTGACACTAGGTATCTGTCTCAGTGAGACCCTTTTGGAGGATGTCTGTGTCAGCCAGTGAGTCAGTTATAGCCCCTAGTTTGCAGTCGCCTGCGAACTTGGTCAGCCATGGTCCTCGTGTGCTTGTCTGTACCTCTGAGAAGTATATGTCGAACAGGAGGGGTCCTAGGACTGAGCCCTGGGGAATGCCACTTGTAACCGGTTTCGAGTCAGACCTTGCTCCTGCAACTCTCACCATGTGGGTTCTGTCCGTGAGCCAATTGACAACCCATCTTGTGACGTAGGGGTTTATGTTCAGGCTGGTGAGCTTGTCTATAATACCAGAATGGGGAATGGTGTCGAAGGCCTTTGCGAGGTTTAGGTAGGCTGTGTGTACCACCTTTCCCTTGTCTATAGCCTGGGTAACTATCTCAAAGAAGTCCACCAGGTTTAGGAGGTATGAACTGCCCTTAACAAAGGCGGACTGGGTTGGGTCCAGTGTTTGAAGGTTCCCAGTGTCCCTGTTAATGAGTTTCATGATGTTGCGCTCCATAGCCTTGCAGACCAAGCTAGTGAGGCTTATAGGGTGGTAGTTACTGGGGTCTGTTGTGGCTCCACCTTTGTGGAGTGGAATAACTGTTGCTGTGCACCACTCTATGGGTATGTAGCCTGTGGAGAGGCTGAGTTTGAACAGTGTGTTTAGGTGAGGGGTTAATTCGTCTTTGAACTTGTGTAGGACACAGCACGCGACACTGTCCATTCCCATTTATGCTGTGTTTTTGGCTTTGGACAGGGCTATTTTAACCTGAGTGTCTGTGATTTCAGGGGCTCTACATTCTTCTGATATGGTTATGGGCCCTTTTGGGGTGAAGTTTGCACTGAACCTGTCTGCCAGGATGTTGGCAATATTGGTTGGTTCAGTGTATTTTGTGCCATTCTGCACAAACTCCGAGCAGATTTGAGCATTGCCACTTAGATTATTAACCTAGCTAAAGAATGTCTTGTGGTTATCTTTGGAGTCTTTGGCAAGTTTTCTTTCAAAGCTTGACTTTGACGATTTTATGATAGATCGTAGTTTCTTGCTGACGGGATGTCTTCCCTTCTTGGGATTTTACTCTTTTCCTCCTTCTGTTGTATAGCTTGTTTATGGCATAACAATACAGAATCGCTTGTTATCTTCCTTGTTATAGGCTCCCTAAGCTTGGCAACAGCTATTTCTATTTTCTGTTGCCTGAGTCGTTGTGCTAAAAACTTTTGTGCTGTAGAGTTATTATTGAAAACAGTTGCTTAACAGTAATCTTTCTAAATTCCTGCATATTATTGAGGTAATCCCTTATTTTTCTGTTTAGCATTCTGCAGTTGCTAGTCGTCTTGTTCATAGGTAGGTACTAGGCTATTGGCCCTAGGGCCTATATAAGCCTAGCCAAAAAATGTACCCTGGCTTTCGCCACCCAAGAAAATTATTTTCCTGTGCTCCTGTCGAGTAGAGCCACAGAAGTGATCCCTGGGGTGAATTTCCCATTTTCCATCCAATCATCAAGATTTTTCTTGAAGAGTGCTAATGAGAAGCTTTGTTTGACATAGGTAGTCTGTTCCAGAGTATGGGAAGTCTCTGGGACAGGAATCTATCCCTCCAGCATGTTCTGTTTATTGTGGTGACAAGGTTTAGATCCCTAGAGCGTGTAGCTCGAAGGGAGTGGGATTTCTTTAAGTGGAGCATGTCCAACAGCTCTGGGTTTGACATAGCTTTGTATGTTAGGCAGAGATCACCCCTGAGTAGGCGATATGCGATGGAGTAAAGCTATAGTTTTTTGAGACGGTCTGCATAGGGCATCTGTTTGAGGCCAGTAATCCTCTTTGTGAGGTATTTCTGTGGTCTTTCCAGTTGTTGTAGATGTCTTGTGAGGTACATACCAAAAGGGGCGTTGTAGTCTATAATGGGTCTAATGAGTAGAGGGGAACAATGACCTCTTTTTTTTCTGGATGAGTATCCTTTTGTGATGAGATGAGCCATGTAGAAGGATTTCCTGACCACTGTGGCGATGTGATTATCAAAGGAGAGACTACTGTCCACCTGTGTCCCAAGGTCTCATCACATTTTCAGCATTAAGTAGACTACCAGCTATGTGGTAGTTCATGGTTACAGAGTTTTTACCAAAGGGGATGACAATACACTTTTTGGCATTGAGCTTCAGGCCATGGCTTGTTCTGGGAGATTCCCCCTATTCTGCAATACTTTAATATTTGTCAGTCCCTCTAAATAATTATTTTTACTTTTTAACAATATCTCTCTCTTTATTTTTGTTTTAACCCTATTTTTAAACTCCACTTTAATTTTATCCCACTCCTTAGCTATAATTTCAGAAGAAATTTTGGTCTTCTCTAATAGCTGCTGAATAATTTCTGCTACCCATTCCTTAAATTCATCTCTCTTCAACAGATAGGTGGGAAAGCACCAGTGTCTCATTTTTATTTCATTGCTCTGTGTTTTTATTTTAGTTGTTATTGGTGTATGATCTTAAGAGTTATTGGGTATGTAGCAAGACTTTCAATTAAATGCACATGTAAAATGTAAATTCTGTCTAGCCAAGCCCAGTTTTTGTATTTTGGGGAGTAATTTGTAAAGTCACACCAGATTCTTAGTACTGAATTCAGATCTTCCATGCCAAGTATTTTCAAAAGATTTCTTCAACGTCTACTCAAGTTTGTTACATTTTCCTTTTTAGCCCCCCCCCCCAAACACATCTTCACTGCTGCAAATCAAATTCCATTCTCCACCTATAAGTAATATTCCTTGCTGAAAGCTGATTATTTCTACCAGAGTTTTCTTAAGCTCCATTATAGCAGTTTTAGGTGTAATATAAACACATGCCAGTGTAATCCCCCTACCTTGCCAGTAGCCCCTTAGTACTGTAAATCAACCATTATTGTCTTTTTATTCTCTTCTGTCAGTATTGGAGCTCTTTTTGGAGTTAATGTAAGTAGTCCTGTTTTCCTTTGTCACAGGTATTCTGCTGAATAACCATCCTGAAAAAGTTAGTATTCTCACCTTTTATGTCTAAGCTTTTTTGTTCAGTGTCTTTTTCCAGCTTTTGTGTTATATGCATACAAAGTTTGGCAAGTTGATCTTTTATACAGTTTCTTGTCATAGCAGTTTGAGCCTGTGTCACATCTTGCAAAAAGTTTTGTTTTATTCAAAGCCCTCAAACAAAATAAGAAACGCACCTCAAAACACCTCTAAAACCTATTAACTTCATACTAAAATACAAAACTGTGTACATCTTCAAATCTTGAAGTTTTACCCTCCTAATAGGAACAAGTGTCCCAAACTGACAGCCACACTCATAGACTTAGGTTAACGTAAAAGAAGGGTTATCCATGATTAAGATGCATGATATAGCTCTGCTTCTACTAAGTGATGTTGGGTTTTGTCTTATCTTTATAGCTGTCCCAGATAGGAAGTCACTTGAATGCTTTCAGAAAATATCATCTCCTAGCTATTTCTCTTTATCAGATTTTCCCCATGGAGACATGAGTCCAAGATGCAGAGTTGCTACTAAGCATGCATTTATTTGCTAGAAAAAAACTTTATAATATTCAGTGTTCTTTTTCATTTACTTGTTTTCTGTTAAAACTTTACACTAGATCAAGCTAAAGTCCTTAATCCAGTCATTCCCCTATGCAACAGTGAGAAAAGTACTTCAATTTTACCTTTGTCCTACTCTTTTGACCAGACTTTTTTTATTTTTTTTTTACATTGCAGTACTTACATTTCTTAAAACTGAACAAGGAGAAAGAGAGAGAAGGAAGAAAAAATGAGCACCTGCTTACATTAAGTATCCCCATTGCACTTAAAAATAACTGAGAAAACTTTTACTTTATAGCATGCAAAGAAAATCATGCACTATAGAAATAGTACTGTTAAGAAAAAAATGTTTTACTTAGTTAACTTTCTCCCTCCTGTTCTCTTCACCTAAGTATATTTTGAACATTAATGACATGAAGTAGAGTATATGCTTTAGGGTCCACTATAAGTTTAGCAAAGTCAAATAAAAAGTTCAATATTTCAACTTTTTTTGTTCTGTCATGTTTCACAAGCATAATTATTTCTTTGTGATCCCACGTTTGTCAATTTCCAAGTTACTGGCTTTATTCCTGTTCATTTCCATCTCCCAAATCCTGTCGCTGCTTCATTTTCAACGTACTGTTGGTTCTTCTAGTTAACTGTTATGATTTTTTCCTTCTCTCAAGCATTTTCTGTTGAAACATTGGAAAAGGTTTCACTGGCTCCGTCTCTTTGTGGTCTTTATTACCAGAAGAACAAGAAGCAGAATATCTTTCTGTTTCACAGCTCACTTTTTTGTCAGACATACTTTTGTATTTCCTCCTTAGCATGTACTGCATCAAAAATGATTTTGTCTCTCCAGGAATGAATATATTGAAGATAGCTGGGTACAGCAGTTTGAATCTTATACCTGCCTCTTTACATTCCCTGAATAGTAGAATATATTTTACTCCTCTTCTGCCTGGTGTACAGTGATTAATCATTCTCTGCAAACACTCTGCTGTCTCGCACTTTTAGTACTTTGCCTTCTGCTACAGTTTTGTCAGAATCAACTCCTTCTACTGGTAGGATTTCATCTTTGCTATTAAAGGACCAGGTTGCTTTCTCATAGCCAGGTTTGAAACATACATACAATGTGTCCTTTCAGTTAACAACTCCTGCTGTGGGATACCAGTTCAGTTGATTATTTGTGCTTTCATAAAATTAATGCAGTCTCTTCCTTCCAGCTTTACCCCTGTCATTCTCTTATTTTTTGAAACACCTCTTCTTGAGCAGTCTCATATTCAGCCAGCCTTTTCTTCATTTCAACCGCTGATTTTTGCAGTTTTATCATCTCATTTGAATATCTGTTTAAAGCTTCTTCCATTTTTTCCAGCCTTGTGTTATTTGAGTGATATGCTCCATTAGGGTTTCATTTATTTTAATCAGGTTTGTGTGCAATTGTCTTATATATTCCTGTAGGTCTGAAAGTCATGTCTGGAGCTTGCACTGCTTTTTGCTTAACAGTTGCAGCAATCTTCCCAGTCAGCATTTTTCCTCACTTTTTCTAGCTGATTTTCTTTTAGGTCCTCTGTATTTCTTCTTTCCTGACTTCCAGGCAGTGCACTTAATAGTCAATTATTGAAATGTACCCAGAAATGTAAGTCCATTGGCTTTCTCTTCTGAGTTTATTTTCACACTGGGAGAGCTAGAATTAAGATATTACTCAATGTGCAGCCATCTTGGAGGTCCCTTTGATGCCTACATTTCTTAATACCAAAATCAAAGAAAAAAGAGAAGAGGAAGAAGGATAAAAAGGCACCTGTTTACTTAAGTAACTGTATTTATTACATCAGGGACAGCTAAAATACTTTACTATTTAGATATGCAGTTTATATTGTGAAAAGTTTCACAGAAATACTGTTAAAGACAGAAAGTGTTTTGCGTACAGTTATCTTTTTCTTTCTTCCCTTCTCCCTCAGTGTTCTTCCAAAATTAATAACGTGAAGTGAGGCAAATGCTTTTCAGTTCCTCACAAGTTTAACAGTGAACAAATATCAACTCTTTCCACTTACTCTTATACAGCCGTAATTCACAAATTTGATTGATGCTTTGCAGTCTCACATTTCTTCACCAGTTTCTGTGTTGCTGGTCTTCTCTCTGTTCTTGTCCATCTCCCAACTCTAGATTCAGGTTGAATTCCAAGTTACTTCAGATTTTTCTGGCTAACTCTTTTGCTTTTCTCTATCTTTCAGGCATTTTCCTTTGGAACAGTGGAAAAGGTTTCACTGGCAAAATCTATCTGTGTGCTTTACCAGATGAAAGAGAATCAGAGTTCCTCTTGTGCTTTGTGTCTCACTTTTTGTTAGGCAAACTTTTGCGTTTCCTCCTTAGTCTGTTCAGCATCAAAAAATTACTTTGATCCTCAAGGGAAAAATTTTGTGAAGATAGTTGGATACAGCAGCTTGAATCTCACACCTACCTCTCAATGTGCCCTGATTACTGGAATAAATATATTTCTCTTTTGCCTGGTGTACAGTCAATAATCATTTTCCACACACTACTGCCTCCAGCTTTTAATACTTTGCTCTTTTGCCACAGTTTTGTCAGGATCAATGGTTTCTGCTGGTAGGTTTGCATCTTTGCTAATAAAGGTTTTGACTGCTTTCTCCTGTCCAGATTTGGAGCATACACATGATGTGCCCTTTCAATTAACATTTTCTGCTGTGGAATAACACTCACTGCTAGATCCAGCACAAGGCAACCTAGTCAGTTGCGTAGACCCCACTGGTTGGAGGGGGCAGCTGGGGGCTGCCACAGCATTTAATTAATAAAAAATTAAAAAAAAAAACTTTTTTTCATTCATTCATGCATTTTTCCTTTAAGGACACACATTCTATGCATGTGTATCATATGATGCACACAGTGGAACATAGGGACTGTTATTACAGAAACAAAAGCTATGCATGCATGTTGGAACCTGCTATAGCAATGCATGAGATATAAATACAGGAAAATGGAAATGCTTTCTTTTTGGAATGGACATGGACTACCTTCCTTTCCCGGGGAACAACAAGCGTTGTAGGTACAGATACTCAGAGGTGTGTGTTTTTGTGTAAAATGCCCTGGGTATGGATGTTAATTAGCTTGCTTAGGTTCAAATCCTGTACATTAGCTACAGGAGACTAGAGTGTTAATCCTCTACAACAACTAGCCACTTAGTCATCATAGTTTATTAATTCGTTAATTTTGTTTCACTACTTAATGGAAAAAATCTTCAAAGCTACAGTGTGTTTTCAGGGAATGTGAGTTGATGTGCTTTCAATGGGCATGAGTTTCAATCATAGGTCTCAACCTCTTAAGAGGCCAATGTGGAATACAAACCCTAACAATGTGTGACAACTGGTCAAAATGTGGGACACTATTTTCGTACTACGTGAAACATGCCATTGCCATGGAGCATGGTAGAACTTCCGTAAAATTCAATAAGGCACGCTTCTCAGATCCAAAGTCTTTATTTCATAATCTGCAATATCATAACAACACCATAAGTAAATGAAACAGCACTTTACAAAAATAAAAATCACATTTACTACATTTTCTAAACAGACACATTACAAGTCACACAAATTATTTTAGTTAGACCAAGTTAAACAGCATCCTGTTATATGTCAGATGTAGACTTATTGTATGCTGCTGTGGCTTTCTTGGCAGCCTCTAAAACATGTTTTGGCAGCTTAACATCACAGCAGTCCAGTTATTCATTCATTTTAACTACCAACAAAGAGTTCAATGTTTTTGCACTCAGAGACTGACGCGGTTCATTTTTCACTTTCCGCACCATGCTAAATGCTCTTTCAGCTTGTGCATTTGAGTGTGGGAAGCAAAGTAGACTCATTATCAGCTGCTTAAAGAGTGGCAGTTTCCCTTCAGTGCAGAGGTCCTTCAGAAGGTGTGCCTAGTATTTGACACACATGAGTGGGGCCCATCTACTCAGCCTGTCAGTTTCCCTGTGTCTTCGATCTGATAGTGGGTAAACTCATTGATTAATTGTTCTGCCTCAACATCATTTTCACACACACACAGATGGAAACCAACATCCCTGACAAGTCCTGAAGAAATGTCCAATTTTTTGGCTGGATTAATAATTAATGCAGCATCCTTCATTGTTATCCTGTATGGGAAACTTTTGTTTCACCATTTCCTGCAGCGCTGTAGCATAAAAAGCTGTAACTTTTTATAAAAATTAAAATCAATGACTGTGCCGACAATGTCCTCCCCATGGGTGTTCCACGTACTGCTTGACTTTATAACCAATATGCAGTATTACGATAGATATAGTTGATTTATTTTCTTCAATACCATATGGTGAAGGTATGAAATGGTTTGAAGAGGCCTTAGTAAAATACGGAAAGTTTAGCAATAATGATTTTTACCTTATTCTAACGTTGATGGAGGTGGTCCTAACTAGCAACTATATCCATTATGAAGGTGAATTCTTTAAGCAAATCAAGGGGGTAGCTATGGGGGCGAATGTGCTGTTGAGTCTTGGATTTGTGTAATAAAGTGGTACGTTTTACAAGCCTTCTACTCCGCTTTGCTCAAGTTGAATTTTGTGTTTGGTCGGACTTGTTGAGCAACTGTTTCATCGCTTTTTTCGGGTTTGGTTTTTATTTCGATGGACATGGAGGAGGCTGCAATAGCTACTAAGGGTACGGAGAAGGGAGGCGGCGATCCTGAAAGGATTGACAAGCTAACAGACCAATTAACACTGCTAATCGAGCTGTTAACGCCCACTTGCCACTCACCACTGACGTCACCGACTGAAGTACCGGGTAACCAGGAAATGTTAGCGAGGAGGTACAATGTCGCGAAAGGACCCGCAGTTGTTGGGAAACATGGAAGTAATCACAAACACCATTTGGACACGGGACCAGGCACTTCTGGTCAGGACTATCCTTCGATTTTTAGGTCTAATGCGAGTGTTGCAAGTACAGATGCCCTAGGTAGGGCGGACGATGGACAAAGACAAAAACTGAATGGTCAAAGGTACCAGTTGGACTTTAAAAGCGTTATGCATAAAAAATACTGTTTCAATGAGAGAAAATTACCTTCATATGTTGAGACTGAAGTTAATTTAACTTATGAATGTAATGTAAGAATGTTGGATAAGATGTTATTTAAGTACAAGAATATTGAAATGGAGACTGCATATCTGAGGGAATGTTTGAGGCTTAAAATAGTGCCAAAAGGTTTAAGAATTTGTAAATACCCTAACAAAGTAAGGGAAGGGAGTGAGTTTCATCATGAATTAATAGGCATCTTTGATAACTGTGGTTTTGAAATACTGAAAGCTGTCATAAAAGAAAATGAGAGGGAAATGGAAAATTTACATAGTAAAATTGAAGGAATTAATTCTAAAATAACTGAAGACTTACTATTTTCTATTGAGGAATGTCAAAAGAAATATTATGATACATTAAATAAAATTGAAATTAGTATTAGAAATGTATATGAAAGGAAATGTAGAAAATTAGAAAGGGACATTAAGGAATATAAAGAGAAGGTTAGCTATCCAAAACCCAGAGAATTTACTTTTAGGAATAATGTGTATGAGAATGGTTGGGATCAGAAAGAGCCCCTGAGAAGGGAAACGCATGAAACAAGGGATGAGATAGGTAATTTTAGTGATTATTCTGAGTACCCTCCTTTAAGGAGATCGGAAAGAATAAAAAATACTTACCAAAAAAACTACAATTATGGGGGCAACAACAACAAAAACGATGGTTTTCAACAGTGGTAACGAATGACCAGCACCCTATTGAATCTGGATATGTGCAAGATTTAATAATAGCTGAAGGACATGTATGGAAGTTTAAAGATTATAATATTTATAATTATAGTAATAAGGAGCTTAGTGAGGTTCATTTTTCACTTTTTTCCAAAGGGCTTAAATTTGTTCCAAACAAGAAGGTAGATATTAGTAGGGTATTAATAGACCTAAAATTATTTTTAAGAAAGAAGAATTTTGAGCTTTTGTTCCAGGGACAGAATTCTAATGGGCATACAACAGAGGAACTAAGGAAAAGGAGCATATATAACCCACCCCTTCACCCACAATTGAAGAACTTTGAAGCCCTTATGGAAAAGAAATTAAGGATAGAACTCCCTAAGAATAAAATTATGTATAATCTTACTAAAGAGGAGAATAATTTATTAAGGGATTTAAGGAGTGATTCATCAATAAGAATTATTAAGCCAGATAAAAGGGGTGGGACTGTTATTATGGATCAAATTACGTATGAAGCAAAAATGATGGATATACTTGAGAATTCGGAAAGATATGTTAGGCCATCGATCAATGAAATAAATATAGGGAATAAAAAATATACTTGATGTTAAATGACTTATTGCTGGAAGGCTCCATCAGTTTACAGACTTTTAAATATCTCTATGTAGAAAAACCAAGAGTCCCTACAATTTTTGGAGTGCCCAAGGTGCACAAAGATGGGGAAAACCCACCATTGAGATCCATTGTGGCCTCAGGGGGTTCTGTTACTGCACCCCTGGCCAAATGGTTAGATGTTAAACTAAAGGATTTATCCATGGAAGGGTGTGGTGTGGTTAAAGACTCTTGGGACTTCTTACGGAATTTAACACATGAGATTTATGATAAAAATATTATTTTTATTACAATAGATATAGTTGATTTATTTTCTTCAATACCATATGGTGAAGGTATGAAATGGTTTGAAGAAGCCTTAGTAAAATATGGAAAGTTTAGCAATAATGATTTTTACCTTATTCTAACATTGATGGAGGTGGTCCTAACTAACAAATATATCCATTATGAAGGTGAATTCTTTAAGCAAATCAAGGGGGTAGCTATGGGGGCGAATGTGCTGTTGAGTCTTGGATTTGTGTAATAAAGTGGTACGTTTTACAAGCCTTCTACTCCGCTTTGCTCAAGTTGAATTTTGTGTTTGGTCGGACTTGTTGAGCAACTGTTTCATCGCTTTTTTCGGGTTTGGTGTTCCACGTACTGCTTGACTTCATAACCAATATGCAGTTCACTGTTTGGTAGCACAGAGCTACTGTCAGTCAGCATGGGCGCATCACTGTGTTTGATTAGTCTGACTGCAGCTGCAGGTCTGAGGAGTCTGCCAGCATACTGCTGCAGGAGTTTATGCACAGTGGCATGCAGTGTGAGTAGCTGACTTGTTCGGCTCTGAATCTGGATGTTGAACTCCAGTAAGAGTTCCGGTGCATACTTAAGAAACATAAAAATCTTGTACTTCATGACTCTGCAGGTTTTTAGAAATTAAGTCAGTCTTAGCAGACCTTGGCACTGCAGACAGAAAATATGAATTTAGAGCTGGCCACATGTCCAGGGTTCTGTTAATTACCTTACCAAGATTGAGCCATCAAGTAGGTGCATATCTAATGATCTTGAGGGGGTCAGTATCTGTGAACAAAGCAAATTCTTGCAGTTTTTGTTGTCTTCGTGCACTGGAACTGAAATGGCAGTACACATCTGATATACGTTCTTCAATTGGTGAATGTAGTGCACTTTTACAGTAACCTTACTGCAGAGATCTGCCAAGTGGCAGAGACACCCCATGTTTATATTTGTGGGCTTCACCTCTTTTAAATGAGACAGCAAAGAATTGTGTTTTCCAGTCATTGAGGCAGCATTGTCTGAAGAAAAGCCCACAATGTTGAAAACTGGAATGTTAAATTTTGTCAGAGTGGACATTAAAACATCAAACATCGTTTGTCCAGTTCCTGACACACATTGGAATATGAAGGAACCTTATCACATTTCTGCTTGTCTTTTAATCAAGGTAACCAACAAGGATCACCAACAGTTTATCATCAGTCAGGTCTGTGCTTTGGTCCATATACATACAGAATGGTGATTTCTGGCCGACTGCTACAGCATCATTTTGGAAATGAGGCCCCAGAACATCCCGTGCAGTGCATGCTGCCTTGGTTGTTCCACGTGTCATTTTCCTGAGAACATCTTGATCCTCTCCACATTTCTTCATAAATTTCAGAGTGTGCTCTCCTGTTGCAAATGACAAGTTGTGTTTAGCAAGGAGAGACACCAAACCAACCTCTGCCTCAGCCACCTTTGCGCTTGCTAAACTCGGAGGTCCAAAGAAATCCACCATAGATCTTCCAGCTATATGCTTGCAATTCTGCCTGTGATTCTCACTGTTGGCATGTTGTTGCAGATCATGTTGGCTCCCATGATGGATTGTGAAATCCATGTTACAAGTCTTGCAAAAGGCATATTTCACTCTGCGCCTTCTCATAGAAAGCCAGTCAAAGGCACTTGCTGAACCTGGCTGAAAACTTGTGCATCTTCTCTTCTTTGAGGTGCAATCTGTATCTCTATCCCTGTCCTCATTGTAATCTGGGCAATCTGTACCTAGCAGGTTTGTAAAACAATGGTGTTAAACAGTGACAAACAAATGGGGCTATAGTGCAGAAAGGAAAATTAGAAAATCTCCTCAAAACAAAGGTATGAGATAATGGGGCCATAACCTACCCATATCACTGGAAATTTCCTAACTTTGCACAGTCTTCTCTTGCTCATCTCTGCTCCTTTTGTTTACTATAACGGCCTGCATGATCACATTATTAACTTCCTTGCTTTATCTCTGACACTCAATCCTCTGGTGCTCAGTTGGCCACCTAACCAATGTTGCAGAAGGGAGAGTGACTTTCATGACATTAAGTACTCTCAAAACACCCGTGATTATGTATCAAAATCCATGCCAAGGATAAACACATCCAGCTTAACAAATGCACTTGCAACACACACATCATGACAAAACTACTTGCATTTTACATTCACCACTTTAGATGTGTTCTACCCCTCTCCTACAGTCAGGTCTGGGCCTGGCAAAGGTGCCTAAAAAAGGTTCTTATAAAAGGTACAGATGGCCTGGTTTTAAGTATGTGCCATGTAAGACATCATGCCTTGGAACAGTTAAGACCAAAGAATGCAAGATCTGACATCTTTAACCATGAAAAATAAAATACACTAAGCAGAAGCATACATACATATCCCAGCATTTGCAAAGCCTAATACCCTACCTTAAAATCCAGATAGCACACTAATGGCAAAAAATCTAAAGGCTGTAGTGATACTGGCAAGAATGTGCTTAGTTTCCAGTTGTGGAAACACTACTGGAAAGTTGCCACTGAGTAAAGATAAACCAGAGCAGAATGAGAGACAAAACCAGACCTGACACAGTATTGCTATAAACCTGAGGCATTGACAAGAGAATGTGAATTAAAACATTTTCTGAAGTTTACAACTTTGTAGTCAAGTGACATGCATGACATTTTAAACACCACCACATCTCAATGAATCTGGGACATACCTAGAAATAATTAGGTGCAAG
This sequence comes from Protopterus annectens, assembly GCF_019279795.1. Classification (NCBI taxonomy): domain Eukaryota; kingdom Metazoa; phylum Chordata; order Ceratodontiformes; family Protopteridae; genus Protopterus; species Protopterus annectens. The sequence goes on from NC_056743.1 coordinate 94,901,735, forward strand.
CAGAGAGAAATTATTGAAAACTGAAACAAGAACAGAGACAGTGTACTAATAAACGCTTTGAAACAAGGGTATAATTTTAATTCCTGTTTAGTGCCCAACTCAACAAATCCCAAAATAATCAGGGATAGACACTTAAATACATACAGCTATTTCAAGCATGGGCATTAATGCTATTCTAGCCTGCCAGTATACCACTCAACAGCCTAGCTCAAATTCTCCGTTCCTATTTTGTCATACCACCTCTTTCAGAAAAAGAAGAAAACTTTATAATGGACAAATTACTGGCAACGTATCGTGATTAAGTTAACAGAAGTCATTGCAGCATGTAAAATTACAAAAATTGCCATTTTTCATCATGTTGTCAACCAGCAGTGCAATACGGTCGCTTACGTGTTTTCCTTGAGCAGTTCAGCATCTAGCTGTTATAAGAACACAGTAAAGTTACACTCTAAAGTTCTACCAGAAAACAAAACCTGATACATTTAAGCACCTCATTACTATAAATGACTCACTTTTGACATCTTTCCTGACGTACTTCTCAACCTCTTAGTGCAAGAAATCTGGACAAATCCCAAAGTAATAGGGGGACAAGCAGCACAAAATAGAGACACTGTAAATATTGCTCTTATAACCTTCGAAAGTTGCTAGAATAACAGGACCTGTCTTGGCATACAGTTTCTCAAAGAAATGGGAATTACTTTCAGAGATGTACTAGGGGAACACGCAACAGAAAAATAGGGACACTTTAAATATTGCTTTTATAAACTTATTAATATTGCTCTTATAAACTTAGAAAGTTGCTAAAATAACACATCTGTGTTGGCATACAGTTTCTCCTAAAAAAGAAAAAGGCAATTACTTTCAGAGATGTACTAGGGGGATAAGCAGCACAAACATAGAAACACTTTAAATATTGCTGTTATAAACTTAGAAAGTTGCTGGAATTACAGGATCTGTGTTGGCATGCAATTGCTGAGTTACTTTCAGACTTCAGAGACATATTAAGGGGACAGGCCATACAAAAATAGAGCAACTTAAAATATTGTTGTTATAAACTTAGAAAGTTGCTAGAATAATAGGATCTGTGTTGGCATACAATTGCTCATTTACTGTTAGACTTCAGAGACATACTAGGGACAAGCAGCACAAAAATACAGACAGTAAATATTGCTCTTATAAACTTAGAAAATTTCTTAACAGGATCTGTGCTAGCATACCAGTTCTCAAGGGAAATACTTGCAGCCATTACAGCTAAAACACTTACCTCTGCCTATATACACAGCACCAGCTTAATACAATCCAATTATCCAAAGACTCCAACACAAATAATCCGCCACAACACAAACAATGATGATCCGGTTGTCTAGCAGCAGGCAGCAAAATAAAACCTCAGCCTTTTGACTGCTTCTGAGACAGCACACTGACTCCTTTCTTGGCAGGCTGGCTTCCAAATCCCGAGTCCCAGTGTCTTCAATCTGCAGCCGCTCCTTCCTTCTTCCCGGTCTTCTTTCCAAGTTGTTGTGGACCTAAAAAGTAAAATCCCTGATTCCTGGAAGCCTTTTTCAAGCCATTATTTTGGTGCAAAAAGGCTTCCCGGAATGTGATTGGCTTGTACTGGGGAGCTCTCACTGGCTCCCGTCCTCCTGAGACTCTCTACTTGATTGGCTTGTATACTGTGTTCATGATTGGCTGTAAATGAGGTCTACGAGCCAGTCAAAAACTGTGGAGCACATCCAACGCTGTGTAATGCGAAAGGGCAGTAGAGCTATGCATTTGTCTGTATACTGCAATGCTGATTGGCAGTAATTGCGGTACACAAACCAGTCAGAATCCTTGTAGCGGAGCCACAGCTGTTCATTGTGGAACAGCGGAACAGTGGCTTCGCTCGTCATTAAAAGCGGAGCATTCCGCATAATCCAGAGGACTTGGATGCTCAGGTTTCAATGGAAGAGAAGTTTACTGTTGCTCAAGCTAAATTTGTTTTCATTATGTAGCTGTTAATTTTAAATGGCCATCAGTGTTTGCACTACAGAAATTCAAAGCATTGTTAGTTGAAGAAAAGGTAACATACTTGCTTTTGGTGCCTCTTGCATCTACTCCCACTCCATGTAGATGAATTGCTGATACTGCAGTGCACTTTAAAGTAGGGGGAATGTTGCACACTTGAATGTGTCATCATTTAAGTGAGATGTTAAACCCGTGTTCTCATCTATCTGTGTTGATGGTAGGGAGTGTGAGATCATTTACATCCCCCTGAGTTATCAGAAAGAGTAGCAGGAAGTTCCCTAATGCCCTGGCCAAATTTCCCCTAGTAGTATAAATACAAGGTGTTACTAGCCTACTGGGACTAACCTGGTCAACAAAGGATATTTAAATTGGTGTCTTTTGGCTTTTCCCGGTTAGGGGTCGCCACAGCGCAACTCCGGTCCGCTAATGATTGGCAGTGGATTTTTACGGTGCCAAGTTGCCAGCCTGACGCCCAACCTTCAAAGAAGGCACACCCATTCACGCATGCACCTACTTACATGTCTTTAAACATCATGTGACCGCAGGGAGGACATGCATACTCCACACAAAAGGTGCTCCAGCCGAGAATCGAATGGAAGAACCTCTTGCTGTGAGGAACAATGCTAACCGCTGCACCACTGCGGCCTCTAACAAAGAATATTTAAATTAAAAGTTTTAAATTAAATACATTTCTGTGTCTTTGTTTTCAAAGTAAAGAAAAAATAGTATTCATGCAGACATTTTTGAGCAGTGTTTATGATAATTGGTGGGGGTGGAATACCAGAATGGATACAGGGTGGGGGAACTGGTCCATTCTCCTGCCTAGGGCCCCGTATGACCATGATCTGGTTCTGATACCTGTCCAGTTGCTTATTTGTGCATTCATAAGATTAATACAGTCTGTTCCTTCTAGTTGTCCTTCCATGTCACTGTTGCAGTATTCTTTAAAATAGGCATCTCCTTTCAAGGATAGCCCGATGTCCGGCCAGTATACCAAAGACTTTAGATTGTAATAGTAACACCATATGTCACGTTTGCTGCCTGTGCAGGGCATAAAGGTGACATATAGATGTACCAACCTCAGAACACCTTTGCTGCCAGTCTGAACACCATCTTCGGTCTGAACGCACTTTTCAGATTAATGTCCTGTTGTTTTTATAGCCTTTTTATTGTTTGGTTGTTGGTTTCATATCATCCAGAAAGGGGAAATGCCAGTGCAGGAGACAGATTCCCCATAAGGATCATCAGAAGCAGGTGTTTATTATGCTTATGTGCTTATCATGGCCATACGTCTTGTACCATTTATCAGTCATTTGTTCTGAAAACCTTGCATAGTCAGCTGTCTTCTTTAGCAATTTATTTAGAAAACCAGCATATTAAGTTGTTGGCTAAAGATACTATGGAAGAATATTCCCAGCCTGATAGTCAGCTGTCTGTGAAGTAGAAGGCCAGGAAAGCTTGGTCGGATTCTTCTGCTGTACCACCTCAATGATATGTTTGTCTCAGGTTTAGTGAATGCCCAGTGGACTGCCTGATTTTTCAGTTAGCTTCCTCTGCTGTTACCACTTTGGAGGCCAGCATGGATTCGGCTTCTCACACTTCCATGGAGGCCTTGCCAGATGTCCGCTTCAGATATTTGGGGGAACCGCGGCTGATTTTTTCTGAAAGGCCTAGAGGTGCTTCTCAAATCTTGTTAAGAAAAGTGATTCCTACTACTCTTGTAGCATGCCGTCAGAAGTCAGAGCCACCTAAGATCTTTAGGACTGACATCCCCTTAAAAAAGAAGCAGAACAGAAGGCACTTTCTCCTGCTTCCAAAGATCCTGAAAGTGAATGGCAGAATTTCACACTAGGTCTGTTTAATGTGCTTATGGCTCTGAAGTAGTCCCACAGGGTCTCTGTTTCCTGTTCCCCCCATTGCTCTTCTACACCTCTTAAGAGGCCTAGAGAGCAGGTTACTTCTGATGAGGAATTCTTAACCTATTCTTCACAGATCCCCACTCCCTTGGATTATGGTTCTGAGGAGGAGGAGTCTATTAGTATGTGTATGGTATGATGGAGTTTTTTTTAAGTGGGATTTTGCACAGGTCTCTGATGTTCAGTAAAGATACTATGAGCTTCTTCAAATGGAGTCTCCTTGGCCTTCTGCTGTCCCTCCTCTTTTTACTGCCTTGATGGATGCTTTTACAACAGCTTCTCAGCCTCCTTACTCCCCTGCCCCTGCTTCTAAATAACTGATAGGTTTTGTAAGGTGCCTGTGGATGCAAATTCATTTATAGTTGCCCCTCTGCTGACCCTTCTGTTATTTCTGTTGCTTCTGATAAGCCATCTAAACTTTTGCCTTCTACAAAGCTGCTTCCATGTGACAAGGACAGCAGAACTATGGAGAGTTTAGATAAGAAATTGTATACTTCTGCTACCATGGCCTTTAGGGCTGTAAATTACCAGACCCGTATGGCCAGGTATATTTTAGCTCTTCTGTCTCAGGCCTGTCAGATTATTTCAGATCTTCCTGACTGAGGGGAAGACTTCTGCTGTTTCTTTGCTAGGGACTTCTCCTCAGGTTGCTCGACATTCTAGTAAATGCAGGTATGATGCAGCTGATGCCTCGTCTGAGGCTGCTACTTTTGATTCTTTGTCGAGGAGGTATTCCTAGCTTTGACTTCAACCTTTGCCTGATGATATTAAGGGTAAGGTGATGGATGCTCCTCTGGATAACAAACATCTTTTTGGTGGTAGTGCTGATGCTGAGCTGTTTTAAGTTCCTTCAGGAAAAGGGTAAGGCTTTACAAGATTTTAAACATATTTTTGTTTCATCTGTTCTCAAGTTTCAAAGAAATAATAATAATAAACCTGCCTTGGTCCACAGACAGTCTTGTCCTCTCTCAAAGGTAACAAGAGTGATAGAAGGGCTCTTCCAGCTAAGTCTGCTCAGACCCCTTCAGCTCAGAAGCCTCTTTTTCCTGACAAACCAAGTGCTAACTGTCCTTGCTCATCTCTTCAGTCACATTCATCTCTCTTCATGTTTCCCCTGACCCCTAGTTGGTCAAAGGTCGCTAAGGATTCTTGGTTTCTTTCCATTATCCACCAAGGGTATTATATGATTTGGAAATCTCTTCACCCCTTTTTGGGCATTCCTCAGCCTCCTCAGGAACAGCTGCCCTTTTTTCCAAAGGTGCTTCACTGATGTTTCAGGGAACAATTCAGGATGTTTCCTCCTCAAATGGGGAAGGGGTTTTACTCCAGAATGTTTTTGGTCCCCAAGAAAGAAGGCTTTAATGTTATAAACATGCTTGTTTATTCTTTTTCTTTGTGGCCTCTCGGTATTACCTACATAAACAGTCGCATCTTGCACATAGCTAAGTAGACCACTCCACAATTATCTTTCTTAAAAATTTTTCTTGGTTTTTATAAAGTTTCCCATCGTCACGGTTCCCCTTCATAAATATATTGACATTGGGTGCAATATCTACATTTAATTATTTTCTGTTTTTTCTAGAAATCAAATTCGACGTTGATTTATTGTTCTCAAAAATATTCAAATTCCGACCTGTTCTGAGTAGAAAGTTAGGTTCTGCCATTGAAGCATCAGGGTTAAATGTCAGAATATTCCAATTTTTTGTTAATAATAATCTTAACATTCCTTGAAGCTTTGTTGAACTCGGCTACAATCGCCCTATCCAATCTTTTATTGTTAATATTATTGGACTCAACTATGTTAGCACTACTATCCCTCTCCATCCCAATTGCTAAAAGGAGTCTGTATTTTTAACCTTATTCATTGGCCACCTCAAGGGCAATACTTTTCACAAGTTCAGAGGGGTACCCCTTGTCGATAAACATCTTTTGCAAGTTTTCTAATTCCTGCCAAACTTCATCTTTCATAAATGTCATCTTTCCTATCCTGATCTATTGGCGCTTTTTTATGTGCAAAAGGATGTTACACTAGTGTAGGGGAGGTAAGAGTTACTTAAGATAGGTTTCTGAAAACTTTAGATGTAAAACAGTGGTCAATAATTTCAGTAATAGTGTCCAAATAGTCAACTGACTTTTTCTTATGGGCAAAGGTAAATTTTTAAAATGAAGTTGTGTTATTGAGGTAGCCCATAAATTGGTCAGTATTTTCTTCTGACCCTTCCCATAAGATAAAGATGTCCAAAAACCTAACAGAAAGAGAAATGTGTCTGGAAAACACTGACTGAAAAATGTATTTGTTTTCCCAAAAACACTACCAGGTTAGCATAAATGGGGTACATGCTGCCCTCATTGCCAGTCCCTTAATTTGTTCTCCCTCAAAAAGTATACAGTTCTCTAATACTAACCTGGTTAACATTGCAAATTTAACTAAGCTGTCATGAAACCATTTCAAACCTTCCTCCAAAGGTATGGAAGAAAACATGTCAATGACAGTGGTTAAAAAACTAACCGAAGTTGAAACCAAGTTTGGGAATAATCTCCCCAAAAAAGTCCCAAGAGTCTTTAAGGAAATGTGTGATCATACTGGAAGTCAATTTTAACATCCTGCCCACGTATATGGAAAGGTGATGAGTCTTAGATCCACTTGCTGCAACTATAGATGTTCTTTGTGTTTCACTGTTGCAGTCATCACATTTGGGTTATCCCTGCCAGGGTAGTCCTCGGCCGGCCCAAATACCAGAGGCTTAGTATTTCTCTGTCGGTTACTGTCTCTTCAGGACTGACGTAAGGTCATCAGTGGTATAAAGTAAGGCAGCCAACGTCATTACATCAGTCTTTCTTGCCATGGAGCCCAAAGCAGAAGCAATTCACACGAGTGCTGGTCGGCCGCCACCTGAGTTTCGTCTACCGATTTGAAGCTGAAGTCTTCAAAAGCTAAGTACCCTATTTGGGATCCTTTTTCTTGCATTAACCGATGTCAGAAAATGTTAACAATTGTCTCACCTGTGGAAAGCAAATACCACACTGAGACTTTCATTCTTACTGTGTCACTTATTTAGGCCCAGACCATGACGTCCCCCGCTGTTGCTTCTGTGCTTTGTTCAACACCAGAACTATCTGTCATCAGGCCCTTGTTGTAGCTAGATATTTTCGCTTACAGTCGTCAAACTCTGATATAGCTTCGGTAGGCCATCCGACAGTAGAGCTTCCAAAAAAACATAAAGATAAAGACAGAAGACAGACCACACAGGTACAAACCTACCGACAACGCTTCCGTTAAGCTAGATGTCAGTTCTCCGGTACTCAGTGAGGCGCTTTCACAGCCCTTGATGCCCACTTCTGTGGATTCGCAGGCTGCTACTGAGACACTTTTAGTGTCCGGTATGCCGCAAAACTCTTCTTCGACTAAGGATCCTTTGGTCTTCTCTATTTGAATGGGTCCGGAGCCGCTGAGCAGGCACTGGCTTCTGAAGAAGTCCTTCGCACTACCGATTCTCAACACAAACTGACGTCTTCTTTCGTGACTACCATTCTGTTGAAAACTACTGAGTTTCTTCGGCCCAGGGTACGAACCACACCCAAGAAATCGGCAACCAAATCTCAGGCACCTGCTTCCATGTCTCAGTCTCAAATGCTTAAAATGGCGGAAGACCTTATCATGCTGATCAGGGGAAGCCAAGCTACTCCTCCAAAATGAAAAAAGATCTGTCCCCTGTAGTTCTGTCTGAAGAAGAGTCAGATGACTGATGCATCTGAATATGAAGACATGCAACCCTTCTCTACTTATGAGGATTCTGATGCAGAGGATTCCATCTCTCCCGCCTCTTCCCCAGAGGATATTTCCTTTGGGGAAACCGTTCATACCTTAAAGGAGCATTTCCAACGGGAGAGTCAGGATTACCCTCAGTCTAAAAAGAGACTCTGGGAATTCTTAGATTTTCCACAGCACAGACCCTTGGCCATCCCCCTCAGATTCCCGAGCACTAGACAGATAGTATACACCTCAACTTCTCTTGTTATCAGGGGACTAAATTGTCAGTTCCATATGCTAAATTCTCAGCAACATACCCTGGAACTCCTCAAACAAAAAAATTCTTCCTTTCCTGCTTGTGCAGAATCTAAAGATTTACAAGAGTTAATGCATTCTGCAAGTCAAGTAACTAAACACACCTTGCACTGTGGTTTTGACGTCCTAGAAGCTTCTTGCAGGGCAGCAGTCACTGGATCTGTCATTAGAAGTCATGCATGGTTTAAAGAACAGCCTTTGCCAGACCATGTCAAATCTCAACTGTTGGATGCCCCTTGCACAAAGACAGCTTATTTGGCACTAAGGCAGAAGAGGTCTTAAAAAAGATGGAAGAAAAAGCAAAATCTATGCAGACAGTTAAGGATTTCTTACAGGTCCAGCCACCCAGGTTCAGCAGGCTTTGTCCCACCAAGCACTGGTCCTTTCCTGCTCCCACTAAGCCAGTCCAGCCCAGACCCCGGGGAGCCAGATCCTCCAGGCAGCAGCCACAGGGAATGCAGATATCTAAGCAGTGGACTTCCTCCACTTCAAAACCAGGGAGATGCTCTTCGTGTTTCACTGTTGCAGTCATCACATTTAGGTTATCTGCTTGCAGTAGCCCTCTATCCCTCATTCGGCCTAATTATCAAAGTCTTGGGTCCTGCGTCGGTTGCTGTCTCATCTTCCATGATGTCAGGTAGTCAGGTGTATAAAGCATGCAGCCGACGCCATTTTTCCTAGTCGTGCGGTGCCCGAAGCAGAAGCAGTTCGCAAGTGCTTGTCGGCCGACACCTGAAATTTTCGTTTTCGAGTTTCAGAACCGAAGTCTTCAACTAAAGCTAAGTACCCCATTGGGGAAACTTTTTCTTGCTTTAAACTGATGTCAGTAAAAGTCATTAATTGTATTTCTTGTGGAAAGCAAATACCTCATAAAGATTTCCATTTGTACTGCATTCCTTGCCTAGGCTCTGACCACAATGTATCTCGCTGTTTGTTTTGTGCCTTATTTAAGCAACGATCTATTTGTCGTCTGTATATTTACGCTTCTAAATATTTTGGTACTCGGTTCAATTATCCAGATATGGCTTTGTTAAGCCATCCGACTACCAACATTCCAAAAAAAGCAAAGATAAAGACAGAGACAGGCCGCCTCGGTCCAAAGCTGCTGACAACGCTTTTCCTAAGCCAGTCACCTGTTTGCCAGTACTCATTGAGATGCTTTCACAGCCCCTGATACCCGCTACTTCAGATTTGCAGGCTTCTACTGAGACCCATTCTGTATGCCGTGAGATGCTTCAGCTGTGGAACCTGCTGATGTCTCTACCTTGGATGGGTCCGGAGCCACTGTGCAGTCAGGGTGTATTCAGGCCTACTGACTTGCATATTAAACCAACGCCATCTTCTTCTTCAAGGCCTAAAACCTGAACCATGCCTAGAAAGCCGACGCCCAGACTGGACTTTATGCCTAAAAAACAAGTGATAAAAATGGCTGAAGACCTTATTACTTTAATCAGGGGAAGCCAACCTTCCCCCTCTAATAGACCTAGGACTTAATTTGCTTATGATACTTCTAACCAGGATTCTGAAATTTCTGTTTCCCTTGATGACCAGGACTTACCCTTATCTACCTATGAGGATTCTGAAGCAGAGGACTCCATTCCCTCTGCTCCCCCTCCCCCAGAGGATTTCTCTTTTGGTGAAACCTTGTATATTCTTAGGGAGCATTTTCGTTGGGAAAGCCAGGATTATTCTGATTCTAAAAAGAGGCTCATGGATTTCTTACTCTTGCTCCAGCACAGGCCTTTAGCTATCCCTCCTGTACTAGACATTATAGATGATGCCTTTTCGGAATCTAGCTGGGCTCCTGACTGTTTACCTCCTGCTCCCAGAAAACCTGATAGATATTACAGTGTTCCTGACTCTCAAGTTCCTTTTTAAAAATCCTACTGCAGATTCTGAGACCATTTCACAGGGACCCAAGGGCATTAAGGCTACTACTGTCAAAAAGCCTACTCCCTCTGATAGAGACTCCAGGACGCTGGATAGATGGGGTAAGAAGGTATACACTTCTGCAACCTTTGCCATTAGGGCCTTAAACTGCCAGTTTCATATGTTAAAGTATCAGCAGCATATTATTGGATTGCTTAAAGAGAAAATTATGTTGATTCCTGACTGTGCTGAAAATAAAGATTTACAGGATGTAATGCATTCTGCTGATCAGGTTGGAAAACGTACTTTGCAATGTGGTTTCGATTCACTAGAGGCATCTTGCAGGGCTGCTGTCACTGGGTCTGTACTTAGGCATGCTTGGCTTAAGGAGCAGTCGTTGCCAGATCATATTAAAGCTAAATTACTGGATGCTCCCTTAAATCAGGACCGCTTGTTTGGCAACAAAGCAGAAGAAGTTCTTAAAAATATGTAGGAAAAAGCTAAATCTATGCAAACTTTTGTACAGCCTCCAAGATTTAGTAGGCATTGGCCCTCTAAGAATTGGTCCTTCCCTGCCTCTTCCAGGCCTTCTCAGTCCAAACCCAGATCCAGCAGAACACCCAGGCTTCAGTCCCAGGGTACGCACAGGACTAAGCAGTGGGGGGCTCCCACTTCCAAATCAGGGTGTAGTAAGACTCCCCCCTATGGTAAACTGTCTCAGTGACTTAACTTTAAAACTTCCTAGCACTTCTCAACTGACTGCTCCTTTATGGGGAAAGATTGCTGTGCAGGCAAAAAACTGGGAACTCATTACCCAGGACAAATGGGTTTTAAATATAGTTTCCCAAGGATACAGATTTCATTTCCACACGTTACCAACCCCAAACGGTTGGCCAGATCTACCCCCAAATCAATGGGCACAGGCCCTAAAGCAGGTTTTCTCTCCTTTAAACATCAGGTTCAAAAGCAAGTACCCTGTCTCTTAAGCATAAAGGCTATTCAGACTGTACCAGAAGAGGAAAAGGGACAAGGTTTCTACTCAAGACTTTTCCTGGTACCCAGAAAAGACAACTCATGGCATCCTATCCTGGACCTGTCTATCTTAAACACCTTTTTGGGGATTCCAAAATTCAAGATGCTAACTCTTCACCAGTTGCTTCCTATGCTAGGCAAAGATGCCTGGTTGGCAACACTCGATTTAAAGGAAGCCTACCTGCACATCCCAATCAGGGAATCTTGCAGAAGATACCTACACTTCAAAGCAGGCTACATGCACTATCAGTTCTCTGCACTGCCCTTTGGCTTGTCTACTGCGCCCAGGGTATTCAGAAAGTGCTTAGTTCTGTCATTGCATTTTGCAGGCAAAGAAATATTCACATGTACCCATGCCTGGATGATTGTCTAATTCAGGCAGAAAGCCAGGACGTACTTTTGAATCATCTGGCATTTGTACAAAAGGTGCTAACTTGTCTGGGGTACACCATAAACAAAAAGAAATCACATCTGGTACCCTGTCAACAAATTATATTCCTGGAAGCAAGCTTGAACACAACTTCCCAGATGGCTTTCCTCATGCCAGAGAAACAAATTAATTTGACAACTTACTTCAAACTAATGGCCACAGAAACCCTGCTATCTGCAAGGCAAATACTGCAAGCCTTTGGGTTCATGGCCTCCTGCATTCTTCTAATTCCATATGTAAGACTGCATATGAGAAACTACAATGGTATCTAAAAAGCCTATGGTGTCAATATTCTCAGGATCTAGAAGCAATGATTCCTATCATACCTTCCCTATGGTTAGAGTTCCTTTGGTGGGCATATGACTGCCACCACAACAAAGGACTACCATTCACTCTACCCCCTGCCGCCCAAACCCGAACAACAGACACATCAGACTATGCATGGGGGGCTCACCTGGCAGGGAAGTGCATTCAGGGCAAATGGAACCAAAGTCAAATTGACCTGCATATCAATCAAAAAGAAATGTTAGCTGTACAGAATGCTCTGACAGCCTTCAAGGACCACATTCTTCCAGGACAATTAATGGTAAAGACTGACAACACCACTGTTATGTGTACATAAACAAGCAGGGGGGGTACCCATTCTTTCCCCCACTGCAGACTAGCCATGGCTCTGTGGAACACAACCTTGAGCTACCAAGTGCATCTACAGGCTCAATTCCTGCCTGGAAAACTAAATACACTGGCAGATGAACTAAGCAGAAATCTCAAGGACCCACACAAGTGGAAACTGGAACCAAAGACTTTCAACATGTTGATAAACAAATGGGGGAGCCCAGATATAGATCTGGTTGCCTCCCCCCAGAACTACCAATTGGACAAATTCTGCACAAGGACTCCCCACAAACAAGCTTGGAAAGTGGATGCTCTGTCCTTCAGCTGGAAAAATCTATCAGTTTATGCCTTTCCTCCTCTCTAAAGTACTGCTAAAGATCAAGCAGGACAAACCAAGGATGATATTGATTGCACCAGACTGGCCACATCAACACTGGTACCCTGTCTTGCGCAGTGTGTCACTGCTGGTTCCATGGCATCTACCTCAGACCCCTATCCTGTTGTCACAGCAGGAGAACCAGATTCTGCACCCTCAGCACTAAACCTTGAACCTGGCAGCCTGGATAATTACCTAATCTCTCCGTTACCATCCCTCAGTAAACAAGTGTTGGATGTCATTTTGGAGGCAAGGAGACCTAGTACTAGAAAATCTTATGCTGAAAAATGGAAAAGATTCTGTGCCTGGAACCAAACTCAAGGTATGGGCACAGCAGCTCCCAATTTACCTCAGATTCTTCAATAAGGGCCTTTCTTTTTTCTCCATCAAAATTCACACCTCGGCCATTTCAGCTCATTATAACACAGAGCCACCCCTCTTCTCTCATCCACTGCTCAAGCAGTTCCTCAGAGGGCCCAAAAACTTAAAACCACCCAGGAGAGCCCCTACTCCAGCCCGGGGCCTTAACTTTGTATTGGAAAAATTCACTCTCCCTCCTTTTGAGCCAGCTGCAAGTGCAGATTTAAAATTCCTTTCTTGGAAAACTGCCTTCCTTTTAGCAATCACTTCAACAAGAAGGGTATATGAATTACAGCCCCTTATGGCAGTGGAGCCTTTCATAATCTTTCATGTGGACAGGGTGTCCCTCAGGACCAATCCCTCCTTCATACCCAAGGTGGTGTCCAGTGTGGCTCTTAATCAGTCCATTCATTTGCCAACCTTCTTTTCTAATCCACAGAACAAAGGGGATGGATACTGCACTCCCTAGATGTGCACAGACAACTTGGATTTTACTTGGACAGGACTAAACCTCAAAGGAAATCTGAACAACTGCTGGTGGCATTTGCTGCAGGGACAGAGGGGAAGGCTATTTCAAAACAAGCCATTTCTAAATGGATAGGCCATTGCATTCATTTCTGCTATAAGCACCATGGAAAATCTATCCCACAGGGGATTAGACCCCATTCAACCAGGGCTGCATCTACCTCTACAGCCTTTCTCAGAGGTGTCCCTACCAGGGACATCCTAGAAGCTGCTACCTGGAGTTCTGTACATACTTTCACCAAGCATTACCATTTGCCATTTTCACTAAATCCAGAGCTGGCTTTGCCACTGCAGTTTTGCAGGGACTTATAGCTGGTCCTAATGCTATCTACATTCCTCCTCCCATCCATAGCTTTGGAATTTACCCAAATGTGATGACTGCAACAGTGAATACACTTGAACATCTACATTTATGGTAAGTGTACACAACTGTACTTTCTAAGCCACCCCCTTATGGTAAGAACTCACAATGACTCACCTCCCCCACCCCCTCCCTCTGCCCACCTTCACTTACCCCTAGGAGGAAAACTGTCCTTTCATGCAAGCACCTGGGCCACCATTACCATCACCGCTGGGTTCTCAACGTAGTGTCCAAGGGATACAAATTTTCATTCCACACCCTTCCTACCCCAAAAGGGTTCCCATATCTACCTCCAAACCATTTAGCAGGGGCGCAAAAGCAAATCATTTCCCTGCTCTCTATGAGGGCAGTAGAGCACGTTCCTGCAGAACAGAGAGGCCAAGGTTTCTACTCCAGACTTTTTCTGGTACCCAGAAAAGAGGGCACCTGGCACCCCATCCTCGATCTATCCATTCTAAACCCCTTTCGTGGTGATCCCAAAATTCAAAATGCTCGCCCTCCAGCAGCTGCTACCCATGCTGTCCAAGGATGCTTGGTTAGCCACCTGAGATCAAAAAGAGGCCTACCTCCATATTCCTATCAGGGAATCATGCAGGAAATATCTCGGTTTCAGGGCAGGATCTCATCACTTTAAGTTCTCTGTGCTTCCCTTTGGCTTATCTACTGCTCCCAGAGTTTTCACAAAATGTCTGCCTCCGGCCATTGCCTTTTGCAGACAAAGGAATATCCAGACTTGCCCATACTTAGAAGATTGCCTTATTCAGGCAGACAGCCAGAAAATGTTGCTCAAGCACCTGGCCTTTGCAAAGTCCTACTAACCTCCCTAGTGTACACAATCAACAAAAAGAAATCTAGAAAGGTTCCCACCCAAAGGATTGTATTCCTGGGAGCAAGCCTGGACACAGCATCCCAGATGGCACTCCTTACACCAGAAAAGCAACATTTCCTGACAGCCTACTTGTCTCAACTAACCACCAGACACCAGCTATCTGCAAGGAAGATCCTGCAAGCTCTGGGGTTCATGGCATCTTACATATTACTCATTCCTCATGCCAGACTGCATACGAGGAAACTTCAATGGTACCTAAAAAGCCTTTGATGTCAACACTCTCAAGACCTGGAGACTCTTATACCTATAATTCCTTGCCTTAGAAAAGATTTTCTTTTGTGAGCAACAGCACTCTCCCAAAACTAGGGACTACATTTCTCACCACTCCCCACCACCCAGACCCTCACTACAGACACATCACTCTATGCCTGGGGTGCACACCTGGACGGCATGTGCATACAGGGCCAATGGAACCCACAGCAAATCCCTCTGCACATGAACCAAAAAGAGATGATGGCTGTCCAGCATGCCTTGATAGCTTTCAAGCCCCTTCTCTCCCCAGGGGCTCTCCTGATCAAAACAGACAACACCACTGTAATGTGGTATATCAACTAGCAGGGAGGGATTCACTCCTACCCTCTATGCAGGCTGGCCATGACCCTTTGGCACACAGCCACTGCCATGCAACTCCACCTGTTAACACAATTCCTACCAGGTTCTCTCAGCTCTCCGGCAGACCAATAGTGGTAGCTCAACAGAAGAACCTTCACCCTAATACTGCAGAAATGGGGCACCCCAAAGGTCGACCTGTTTGCCTCCCACACCAACCATCAGCTCAGCAAATTCTGCACCAGGGAACATCACTGCATGGCTTGGAAAGTGGAGGCCCTGTCCTTCCCCTGGGTCAGTCTATCAGTCTATGGCTTTCCTCCACTACCTCTCATCCCCAGGGTACTGCTCAAAATAAAGGAGAAAAAACCAAGGACAATTCCTATAGCTCCAGACTGACCTCGCCAGCACTAGTACCCCTTGCTGCGCAGCCTGTCTCCACTGCCACCATACCATCTTCCTCAGATTACAAACCTCCTGACCCAGAGGGAAGGGGAATTCATGCATCCCCAATTGCAGACACTCAGTTTGGCAGCTTGGCATATTCTTTAACCCCCGATCAATCTCCCAACCTCAGTAAACTGGTTCTAGGTATTATACATGAGGCCAGATGCCCTAGCACTAGAACGTCTTATGCTGACAAATGGAAAAGGTTTTCACCTCACCAACCAGAATCCATAAGCCTAGTGGAAAACAAAGCACCTTAGACTGGATCCTTGTAAATAACCACTCCCTCTCATAGGTTGGTACTGGGCTGTCTGCCCGAAGGCATATATTAGCCCAGCCACGTTGTGCGGTATTCACCGCCCCTTTAGTAGTTCCCTAGACCCTTGTACTAGCAGCTAGTATCCTTGGCCCCTATCTAGTAGTGCTGTTGGTGTGATCCCCGGTGTGAACTTCCTGTTACCCATCCACTCATCAAGGTTCCTCTTGAAGAGTGATAGTGAGGGGCTCTGTCTTATGTAGATCAGGACCCTGTTCCATAGTAAGGGAAGTCTCTGCAAAGGGACCCTGTTCCATAGTAAGGGAAGTGTCTGCGAAGGGAATCTATCCCTCCAGCATGTTCTATTCATTGTTGTGTTGAGGTTTATATCCCTAGAGCGTGTAGCTCGAGTAGATTTGGTTTTGCTAAGATGGAGCATGTTCAACAATTCTTGGCTGGACATGGCTCTGTACATTAGACAGAGATCGCTTCTGAGAAAGCGGTATGCAACAGAGAACAGTCTTAGCTTTTTCAATCCTGCTGCATAGGGCAACTGTTTGAGGCCAGTAATCCTCTTGGTTAGGTACCTTTGTGGTCTCTCCAGCTGCTGGAGATGTCTAGCCAGGTACATTCCAATTGGTGCATTGTACTCAATAATGGGTCTGATGAGGGAAGAGTAGAGGGGCACCATTACATCCTTCGATCTTGATGCAAACCCTTACGTGATCAGATGGGTCACATAGAAGGATTTTCTAACCACTTTGGCAACATGGTTATCAAAGGAAAGCTGACTATGTACTTGGGTCCCTAGATTCCTTATTTCTTCTTCAGATTTCAGGGGATTACCCCCTATGTTGTAGTTTGCGGTTACTCTGTTTTTTCCAAAGGGGATTACTATGCATTTTTTTGCATTTAGCTTGAGACCATGGCTTTGACACCATGCATCAGTCTCATTTAGGCCCTTCTGGAGGATCTCCATGTCGGCCAGAGACTCTATTATAGCACCCAGTTTGCAGTCGTCCGCAAACTTAGTCAGCCACAGCCCTTCCGTGCTTGCCTGTACTTCTGAGAAGTATATGCCAAACAGGAAGGGCCCCAGGACAGAGCCCTGAGGCACACCACTCTTTACTGGTCTGGATTCGGACATAGATCCCGCTACTCTTACTTTATGGGATCTGTCTGAGAGCCAGTTTGCGATCCATCTTGTGACATAAGGGTTTATGCCCAGGCTGGTGAGCTTAGCATATAAAGCAGATACCCTACCAGATGATATAAGCGATTACTTCCTTACTTATTTAATTAGGAAAAAAAACTTTCATTCCCAATCAAACCATCTTTAAAACTATACGTAACAAAAATAATTTTAATCCAGTCAGCTTCCAAGCTGAACTACAAGCTTTTGACTGGTCTCCCTTGAAACAACTTCCACTAGAGGAAGCAGTATCCTTTTTTAACTCCAAATTCCTTCAAATCCTTGAATACCATGCACCTACTAGAACTATAAGAACTAGAACCAAAGCCGCTCCATGGCTCACCAAAGAGACTAGACAAAAAATTCTATTAAGAAATAAGATCTGGTCTAAATGGAAAATCACAAAAAATCTAACTGACCACCAGAACTATAAACAGTTAAGAAATGCCACTAAAAGATCAATGCTTTTTGACAAAAAGAACTACTACTTTAAACTTCAGCATAAACATCAACAAAAATCACAAATTTTCTGGTCAGTTATAAATAAACTTTTACACCCAGGCCACACCAAGACTCCAACCCTTTCAGGTCTCTCTTTAAACTCTCCAAATGACATTGCTGATGCCCTCAATACCTGCTTTACAGAAACTGTACAATCTCTTGCTAACTCCTTACCTCCTGCTAGCTCTAATCTCCCATCCACCCTGAGTAGCATACCCCCCTCCTTTCATTTAAAGCCAGTTCCTACATTTCTAATCTTTACCTTACTTACTAAACTTAAACCATGTACCCCCTCAGCTGATCTCCTACCAGCTGAATATCTGCAGATTGCTGCAAAAGTACTATCCTACCCTGTTTCCATACTTATCAACAGAACCATTACTAAAGGCTTTATCCCATCTCTCTGGAAAATCTGTCACATTATCCCACTTCACAAAGGTGGTAACTCCATCGAACTTACATACTTTCGCCCCATTGCCCTACTCTCTCCTCTAGCCAAACTAATGGAAACATGTATCCACCAACAGCTGTTTGATCACCTTCTCCTAAATAACCTTTTGACAGATTGTCAGCATGGCTTTAGGCCTTTTCATAGTACCACTACTGCTCTCTTATCCTTCTCTGACTGCATTAACAAACATCGTAACAATAATAAGCTCTATGCTGCACTCTTTATTGACCTTTCTAAAGCTTTTGATATGGTTAACCTTCAAATACTTCTAAACATACTAAAAATGCTCTCATTCAGCTCACAAGCACTACAGTGGTTCAAGCCCTATTTAGAACATAGACAGCAAGCTGTCCTCTGGGACAATAACCTTTCCACTCATCTTCCTATTACTCTAGGGGTCCCACAAGGCTCTATCTTGGGACCTCTCCTTTTCTCTATGTTCATTAACGATCTACATCTAAATATTCCTCAAGCCACCTGCATTCAATATGCAGACTATTCTACTCTAGTGTGTACTGCCCCCTCTGCTGCTGAACTCCAAACCATTACTCAAACTGTATTTAGCTCAGTTCAGAATTGGTTCCTACAACGTTGCACTTAAGTCTTCTCCTATTCACCTCACTGTCAAGGCTAATAACGGCACTATCATTGCACCAGACCCAACTACCAAGCTGTTAGGCATAACAATTGATCAACATCTTAACTGTGACTTGAATATTAACATGGCTACCAAAACTGTTAACAGAAAACTTGGCTTTTTCTATCGAATAAAATCTTTTCTTACCCCTGAAGCCAGAACCACCATTGCCCATACCCACTTTATCTCTACCCTCCTTTATGCCTCCCCCATTTTTACCAATCTCTCCAAAAGTAACCTTAATAAACTGACAATCTTTTATAACAACATTACCAGATTTGCCACTGGCTCCCCATTTAAAACTCGCCACTGTCTAAATCCCAAACAACTTGGTTGGCTAGAACTTGAAAACCAGCTACTTTTTCAACAACTTATCACCCATAAAATACTACATCAGCCCACCAACACTCCTATTCTCATTAACCTAATATCTCCCTATAGTAATCTCACTACCCTTCGCTCAGCTAATAAATTACAAATAACCATCCAGAAATCCTTTAACAAAGCAGGTGACTCCCACTTCTTTAATTCAGTAGGGAAAATCTGGAACGGGCTTCCCATCAATCTACAATTACTTTCATCATTACCACTCTTCAAGAATCGAATAAAATGACTCCTTAAAACCCAGTGGCTATGCCCATACACTAATTCAGATTAAAACCAACTGTATAGCATTACAGTTTTCACCCTCTTTCAATAACCAATCCTGATTACTAATGTCTCTCTTTGGCTTTAATCTTCTCCAGTCTTCTAGTGCCTGCAAACTACCCTGTAGTACATAAAATAAGAAAATTGCCTGTACTCCAGGCACCTGTATATCAGCCTTTTTATGTGTTCTATCTGTTTTACTAGTGTGTATAATCTTGAACAAACCTAATAATCACCTTTATCTATCTTACCTTTCCTACTCTTCTCTAAGACAAATGTCCATCTCTTAACCTTAATAATCTGCTAAAACTACTGTATTATTGAACTCTGTATCCATGACCTTTTCATGAGGTTTCTGCGATGATAACCTAAAGCTAAATGTATATTAATGATGTCCTTCAAGGATGCATCTGCAGTCATCACATATGGGTTGTCCTGCCTCAGGCAGCCCTTCGGCCGGCCAGATTCCAAAGTCTGGGTCCGGCGTCGGCTGATGTCGCACTTTCCCCGACGTCAGAGCGTCTGGGGTATAAAAGCATCAGCCGACGCCATCTTCCTCAGTCTTTCTTGCCGCGTGGTGCCCGAAGCAGAAGCAGTTCGCAAGTGCCGGTTGGCCAGCTCCTGATGTGTTTATTTGGTCTTCTGTCTTTATTGTCTGTTTCATTTATTCATTTATTCTTTGTAATATTGTTGTTTAGCATAGTTTGGAGCTTATCTCCCCAGGCCTCTACTAAAAATGGACATGTTTCAGTTAGACTAGCCCGGTCAACAAATGTAAAATAAATAAAATAAAATAAAGGTTCTGCACCTGGATTCAGGCTAAGGGAGCCAGTACAGCACGGCCCTCCCTCCCTCTCATCTTGGATTACTTAGCTGACCTACTACACAGTGGCCTCTCTTTTTCCTGTATTAAAATTCATGCCCCTGCTATCTCTGCTTATTTTCCCACTGAGCAGCCCCTTTTCTCACACCCCTTGATCAAACAGTTCCTAAGAGGGGCTAGCAACTTGAAGTCAACCAGAAGAGCACCATTCCCAGCTTGGGACCTTAACTTTGTGTTGGAAAAGCTCACCCTGCCCCCCTTCGATCCAGCTTCTTCTGCAGAACTAAAATTTCTCTCCTGGAAGATAGCTTTCCTTCTGGCCATCACTTCAGCTAGAAGAGTCTCAGAGCTGCCAGCACTCATGGCTGTGGAAGAATTCATAATCTTCCATGCTGACGGGGAATCCCTCAGGACAAACCCATCCTTCATGCCCAAGGTGGTGTCCAGTGTGGCTCTCAGTCAATCCATTCATTTGCCCACCTTTTTTCCTAATCCGTAGAGCAAGGGGGGAAGGGGATCCTCCACTCTCTAGATGTGCACAGACAGTTCAGATTCTGTCTAGACAGGACTAAATCCTTCAGAAAGTCTGATCAATTGCCGGTTAGATTTGCTACAGGGGCAGAATGCAACGCCATCTCCAAGCAAGCCATTTCCAAATGGATAGCACACTGCATCCATTTCTGCTACAAACAACATGGAAAGCCTCCCCCAAGGGGGTCAGGACTCTCTCCACCAGAGCAGCCTCCACCTCTGCAGCTTTCCTCAGAGGAGTCCCCACCATGGACATCTTGGAGGCTGCCACCTGGACATCTGTTCACACTTTTACCAAACATTACCACCTGCCTCTCTTTTCCAAATACAGGGCAGGGTTTGCCTCTGCAGTCTTGCAGGGCATCCTTGCCAGCCCCTAGTTTCCTTGTCTGTTTCCACCCATTTCCTCTGCTTTGGGAATCAACCCAAATGTGAAGACTGCAACAGTGAAGCATGAAGAACATGGAACAGTTATGTACACTTACCATAAATGTAGACGTTCGAGTGTATTCACTCTTGCAGTCCTGGTTTCCCTCCCTCCATCCCCCTTTTTTCTTCTCTTGCCTTACAAGGGACATATTAGTATTTACTTTCTACTGATGGGGTTCTTTCACCAAAACCTGGCTCCTACTTGGGGGCTCCTGACAGGTTATGGCAAGAAAAACTGATGTAATGGCGTCGGCTACCTTACTTTATACTACTGATGACCTGATGTCAGTCCTGAAGTGAAAACAACCGATGCAGAAATACTAAGCCTCTGGTATTCGGGCCGGTTGAGGGCTACACTGGCAGGGATAACCCAAATGTTTGCAGGGAGATAACCCAAGTGTGATGACTGCAACAGTGAATACTCTCAAACATCTACATTTATGGTAAGAGTACACAACTGTACATTCTAAATGGGAGACATACAAGACTCTTGTAGACTTTTGGAATTCCAGATATGGTGTGTGTAAAAGGTTTGTTGACCTTAAGGAATTTAAAGGTAGGTAAAGTTATTCTTCTTTCAAGTAAGAATTCTGCTAGGGGCAATTAGTTTTGTAGTATGCTATGTTAATCTCATTTTTTGAGAAAGGAGTGTACCTATTATTTTCGTGACGTTTGTTCATCATAGCACAAGAATAATCAATGTGATCAAAAATCACTGTCTCCTCTCCTTTGTTAGGTTTCATTATGCTTAAGATTTTTATCACTAATAATACCGTCCAGTACTTCTTTTTCTTTCTTTGTTAGATTATGAAACCTAAGGTAGATGTTCATGTTTCACTGTTGCAGTCATTAAATTTGGGTAATCTGCTGGCAGGTTGCCCTCAGTCTGCCTGATTAACAAAGTCTTGGGTCCTGCTAGTTCTTAATTTTATCCAATTTGTAAAGGTCCTGCATGCATGCTTGCTCAAATGCCTAAATTACTGGTTGAAGTTGGGGGAGGGGTTTGAATAAACTCTCAAGTATATCATTCTTGAATCCAAAGTCCTGTTGCTCCACTTCTAAGCTGACTGCTAAAAGTTTTCTAGTGAAAAGTTTTGGTTCAAGTAGGGTGTCAGTCACATTAAGCCCTTTCGATAGAATAAATTGCAGCCCCTTCTCAAAAATGGTAAAATGTTCAACTGTAACTTCCACTTTACTAACTGTTATGGGAGCAAGTGTTCCATCTGAGTGCAATATGTTTAACTCTTTCCTTTCCTCTGTTTTTTTCTGATGTCCTTCTTTTCCAGTGTTGCAATATTCAACTAGTGGGGTTTACCCTTCTTCCTTCCAGTCTCGTCTGGCCAGGTTTCCAAAGTTTTTCAGTCCCTGTTAGGTGCATCGGACGTCTGATGTGGCTGCTGAAGCTTGGACCATAAAGGTGACGTCTGCACGCACCAGCCCTCAGAACTTTAAAGGCCACCAGCCATACACCGGGTGCTCCTGTTGCTTGCAGACATCGGATCTCAAATTTTCAGTTAAGAACCCCATTGGGGAACTCTTCAGTCCTACAGCTTAATTTATAGTTTGTTCATGTCATCCGGAAAGGGCAGGTGTAACTGTGGTTGGCAGGTTCCCCACAAAAACGCACATAACCAGTGTCTGTTTTGTTTGGGCAAGGAACGCAACCACGAAAACTGTACGATTTGTAAATCATTTGTCCCTAAAACCTTGCGTCGTTGTCTTCAGGCCTTGAATCTGTATTTAGAAAATCAGAGACTAAAGCAAATAATGTTAGGAATGGAGGTCACGCAAGACGTCGCGTGTGAACCTCCGACGAGGTCCAAGACCCTGTGGTCTATTTCCTGAGCTGCGCCTGTACAAGCCGCCCCTCAGCCTGTGGCCCACATAGGCCTGGTTGAGGACCCGGCATCTGCCAGCACTGATATAGTGGGTACCTCAGAGGATGCCGAACAATCAAGAGCAGACATCACATCCATAGAGGCTACACCGGCATAGTCAGTAGACATTGGGGGGAACCAGTGTTCTCTCAGGGTTTGTTGGATTCAGCCTCTACCATCCCTGCTCAAAAACCAAATCCTTAGACTACCCAGATGCCTGAAAGGCCCCTTAAGAAAAAATAGAAATCCAAACATCTATCATCCCCTGCTGAACAGCCTACCAACTGGCAAATTTTTACACAGAATTTGTTAATGCTTTCATGGCCCTTAGGCCAGAGACTGCCACCACCCCCAGTTCTGTGCCTCCCCTCCTCACCCCTAGGCCTATTATCCCTGGCAGTAGCCCTGAACATTTGGAAGAGGAAGAGTTCTCTGACTCTTCAGAAGACTCCCTGTCTTACTCCTCACAGATTTCCTCCCCCCTTGGGTTATGGATCCCCAGACGAGGGCCCTATTGAACCAGATTCCCCTGTGGAAGATTTAACTTTTGGGCAAACTGTCAATAAAATGAGGGATTATTTCAAATGGGAATCTTCAGATATGACTGAAGTATGGAAAAGATTCTGTGACCTGATCCAAATGGACACTCCTAGCGCAACTGTAATCTCTGTTACTCACCCAGCCTTCCTGGATGCCTATGCCTCTGCTTCTATAAACCCAGATTCACAACCTCCAGCCCCTCACAGGGCTGACAGACTTTATAAAGTACCTCAGACAGAGAAATTCTTGATTAAATGTCCTCCAGCTGATCCAGCTACTGTCTCCATTTCAACAGATAGGGCTTCCAAGATCCTTCCTACTACTACCATTTTGCCTGCTGATAAGGACAGCAAGACCATGGAGAGGATGGGGAAGAAGATGCATACTTATGCCACCTTGTCCTTCAGATCAACTAATTACCAAACGCATATGACTAAATATTCACTAGCACTTCTAGACAAGGCATCTAAGGAACTAGCTGATATCCCTGAATGTGCAGCAAAAACCTCCTTGTCTTCCCTGTTCGCCCTTACTGCTCAAGTCAGTAGACATTCTCTGAGATGCAGCTATGATGCTATTGATGCCTCAGCTAGGTCAGCTGTATCTGCTTTTGCACTCAGGAGGCTTTCATGGCTGCGCCTTCAGCCCCTCCCTGATGACTTTAAGGCAAACCTTATTGATGCGCCCTTAGTTCAGACAGCCCTGTTTGGTGAAAAAGTGGCTGAACTCTTTAAGTTCTTACAACATAAAGGCAAGGAATTGCAGGACCTTAAACACCTGTTAGTCTCACCCATTCTCAAGTTTCATAAAAACTATCTGTCTAAGACTCAATTTGTCAGGAAAGCCTCTAGGTCCTCGGACCACTCCAGGCCCAGAAAACCCACAAGAAGGCAGGCCAGAACATCTCCCTCCACAAACCAAAGGCCTCCCTTTCCTGATAGGGCAGGTAGTGTCTGACTGCCTTCCAAGCCTGCTACCTACCCCCCTCATCCTTTTCCCTGTCAGACCGTCTCTCTCACTGTCTGGGAACAAATCACCTCAGACAAATAGGTTCTGTCCATCATAAGGGACGGATACTTCATGACTTGGACATAGTAGGTACCTCCTATCTGTCTACCTGTAAAACTAGGAATGCCTCAGCCACCTCCATGTCAGCTTCCCCTTCTGGGTCAGGTTCTACAAACCCTCTTGGATCAGGGCACTGTAGAATGCGTGCCCTCAGAATCAAAAAGAAAAGGCTTTTACTCAAGAATTTTTCTGGTGCCCAGAAAGGACGGACCTTGGAGGCCCATTTTAGACCTCTCAAGCCTAAATCCTTTCCTCAAGGTACCTACCTTCAGGATGCTCACCCTGCCTACTCTCCCATCTTCTCCTGTCCCACGGAATTCGGACAGACATCATGAAGGCATTCCTACCTCCAGAAAAGGTGGCTTCCCTGTCCAAATACCTACTTGTTGCCCTTCAAGCATCTGACCTGACTGCAAGGCAGTTTCTGAGATTTCTAGGCTACATGGCAGCTACCATCCTCATGCTACTCCTTGCAAGACTGCACATGAGGAAACTGCAGTGGTACCTGAGGTCAGTTTGGACCCAGCACTCTCACACTTTAGTGTTCAGGGTCCCCTTACTTCCCTGCTTAATGAAAGAACTGAGATGGTGGGTGTCCCAGGTATCCCACAACCTAGGGCTCCCTTTTCAGATCCAGATTCCCTCTCAGATGATACACACTGAACCTTCATATCTAGGGTGGGGAGGTACATTGGGACAAAGGAAAGTGCAAGGTTTGTGGACAGACAGACACAGACTAGAATACATAAATGTCAGAGAAGTGAGAGTGATCCTTCTAGCTCTCCAAGCCTTCCTCCCCTTCCTAGAGCAAGACCCCCTCAAGATATACACAGACAACACCATTATCCTGTGGTATATCAACAAACAAGGGGGGACAAGATCCTACCTCCTGTGCAGGCCAGCTCTTCAGGTATGGGAACTGACCACCTCACAGGGCATCACCCTACAGCCAGCCTACATTTCCTGTCTTCACAATACTCAGGCAGATCTCCTAAGCAAAACAAGGTCGAACAACCACGAATGGATGCTTCAGAGAGACACTTTCCTGAATCTGGTCCACAGGTGGGGTACACCTCAGATAGACCTGTTCTTCTCCTCCAGAAACAGGCAACTCCCAGACTACTGCTCCACGACTCATGACCCCAAGGCACTGGCAACAGATGCCTTCTCAATAACCTTGAAAGGGAAATTCTTGTATGCATTCCTTCCCTTTCCCCTGATACAGAAGGTACTGCTGAAAATTCAGCAGGACTCTCCAAAAATGTTGTTGGTTACTCCCTACTGGACAAGACAGCACTGGTTCCCCCTTCTCCTCCTTTTGTCCAAGGGCAATCACCACAAGTTACCCCCCCCCCTCAGTGGAATCACCACAAGTTACCCCCTCCCTCAGTGGACCTCATCACACAAGACAAGGTGACTCGGATACACCCACAGTGGCAGTCTCTACAGCTCACCCTGTGGCTGATGAGATTCTGATCCCCTTTAGACACCTGTATAACGAGGACATGCTTAACGTCCTACAGGAGGCCAGGAAACACAACACAAGGAAATCCTACACTTCTAAATGGAAAAGGTTTTCTATCTGGTGTCACAAAAGGCATCTGGATCCACTGCAAAGTGATACGCCTCTAATCCTGTCTTACCTGTGTGAACTGATGCAGACAGGACTCGCTTACTCATCTCTAAAAGCACACTTGTTTGCAATTTCTGCCTGCCTCCCCTTAGACCCACCCCTGGCATCCAGACTGCCTGCTAAACTCTTCCTCAAAGGGGTGTTAAATTTGAGACCACCCAGGAAACCATGCCCGCCACCCTGGGACATCAGTTACTTGCTAGAAAAACCTACTTTACCTCCTTTTGAACTGGAAGACAAAGCATTCTTAGAACTCTGTACTTGGAAAACTGTTTTACTAGTGGCCCTCACCTCAGCTAGGAGGGTCTCTGAACTACAAGCCCTTATGGCTGTACCACCCTTTTTGGTTTTCTACTTAGACGTAAGGACTAACCCTTCCTTCTCCCCTAAAGTTGTGAATGACCTCTCCTTGAACCAACCTGTCCACCTGCCTATTTTTTCCCCAACCCACAGGGAGACATTGAGAGAATTCTACATTCCGTAGATGTGCACCGTCAGCTTAGGTTTTATTTACATAAAACCAAACATATTAGGCAATCAGACCAACTGTTTGTTTCCTTCCACCCCAGGCCCCTGGGTTAGGCTGTGAGCAAACATTTTGGCTTGGATCTCCAGAGACATTTCTTTCTGCTACCTTCGCCATGGTAAGACACTCCAGTGCAATGTTAAAGCCCACTCCACCAGAGCTGTAGCCTCTTCTGGGGCTTTCTTTAAAGGGTTAGACACCAATTCCATCCTAGAAGCAGCAACTTGGTCCTCAGTACACAGCTTCACCAAACACTACAAACTAGACCAAACTTCCAGAGCAGGATTTGCCAGGGCTATCCTGCATGAGTATTTGGAGACAGCTTCTAAACCATCTCCCTTTCCTCAGTGAGCTTTGGCACTTAACCACTAGTTGAATACTGCAACATTGGAATAGAAGGACATAGAAAGTTGTGTAAAATCTTACCATAACCATAGATGTCCTTCTCTTACATGTTGCAGTATTCCTTCCCTTCCATCCTCCCCTCTTCTGAGACTTACATTTGCTTCTCCTGGGTGACACTGGGCTACCTATATCCTTATAGGACTGGCTCCAACTGGTGCTTCTTATGTTATGAGGGCTGGTGCGTGCAGACGTCACCTTTATGGCCCACACTCCAGCAGCCATGTCAGATGTCTGACACACCTACTGGGGACTGAAAACCTTTGGAAACCTGGACGGACGAGACTGGAAGGAAGAAGGGTAAACCCCACTAGTTGAATACTGTAACATGGAAGAGAAGGATCTCTATGGTTACGGTATGATTTTACACAAGGTTCTTTCTCACTTGAATGGAGAAAATCTGAACTGACACCCTCTTGATTCCATATCCTTTCTGATCTTCTTAGTGGGGGAATCCACCTTTATCTAAATCAAAAACACCCCTAATAATTTCTGATCTGTCACTTTACTAGTGTTGCCATATAAACCTCTTTAAAATACACACAGGGAGTAAAGGCTACTATTACTAGTTTTACTAGTGTTGCTATATAAACCCCTTTAAAATGCACACAGGGGCTAAAGGCATTCCTTATAATTTAGCTGCACATAGTTTTAGAACAGGCTGTATAGAGACATGATCATTCAAACCAGTTTGTCTTGTTAGATTGTTCTAACTTTTAAGCTTTTCTAATAAATACGTGAGAAGGGGTTGTGTGACTTTAATTTTGATTGTATTATTTGGCTAATTAATTATTTAAATATGTAATTGGATGATGGATTTGTCTTTATAAATGTTTTGTTGTGAAGTACTTTTCATTTCTGATGAAATCGTGAATGGTATGGATGAAATCTCTTAGATGCTTCATGTTTTTTATTATTAAAAGTGTCTTAAAATTAGTATCAATCTCGACTTGTTTTTAAGCTGAAAGCCTCCATTTGTCTTATGTACTGTCACCTGGTTGGTGGTTACTCTTTTGGTGACTTTTAGCCTATTTATTTATTTATTTATTTTTTTTGTGGATATTTCCATGTTTGCATTAATAAAGCAAAAATAGTGTGTTCTACTGTCTTTTGAAGGTGGTGCATTAAAGCAGTTAGTTAGTAAAAACAACATTAAAGTACTGTGTATAATAATAAGACATTCTGAGATATAAATGCTCTTTTTGTAAAGTAGTTATGACTGCTACCTGTATTTTTATAACATCATTAATTTCATAAAGGCTGTGTTAGCTATAGGTGAACAAGTGGTGTCATCTTATACAGCACATTAAGGAACACATTGCTGCCACTGATACTTACCATGTAACACAAATCGTTTTGTAGGTTAATATTGTTTTGAGATATTGTGAATTTATTAAATATTAAATTTGCATAGATTCAGCTGGAGCACAAAACAGTAGTATACCATTGTAGAATAGTGAGTGTGTGTGTGTGTGTGTGTGTGTGTGTGTGTGTGTGTGTGTGTGTGTGTCTTGTACCTTTAAGAAGCATTTCAAGGACAGCACATGCTTATAAATAGCAAACAAGTGCTAGCTTCAGTGCCATATTGAGAGTGCAGCCAGAGAAAGAGCATATATGATTATAATAGCTAGTTTGTATACAAGTTTATCTAAGTTAAAGTTATTAAGCCTCAATACTGATGTGTTTGTACATAGTAAAGCTGCTTGAACAGAACCCACAGCAGTTTGTCTGTTTTATCCTGACCAGACGAGCAACATGGTGTCAGAACTGGGATTCCAGAGACTGCTTTTCAGAACTATGAGGTGCAGAGTTAACAGTGAAGGTAAAATAAGTGAACCAAGTACAAAAAAAAGAGCCTGGAACAAACTAAAGGTTATAAAAACTTGCACCAACAATTTATTAATTAAAAAAGATAAACCGGAGCATTACAAGGGCACAAACTGCATTATTAAGCAAGCAAGAAGCACAAAAAAGTGTATTTAAACAAAATGTTTAAAATTAAGATATTTGATAAGGCCATTATCAGAAAAGCACGTAAGGGGTTTGGAATTACCTCGGAATTGAAAAACGAATATGTTTAAAGTAAAACAAGCATGTTTAGAGTAAAATGAGCACAAGAAATGTATAATGGGTATGAAAAAAGATTAAACAAGCAAAACAAATATAATAAAGGGAAAAAAGGACACATTAAGCATAAATAATACAAGGCGACTGCATGTTTTTTGGCAAGATACTGTGTTTTGGCATAAACTACTGTTTCACATTGATTGCAGCTATTCAGGGCATAACTAGAGTAATTTAAAGTATCTCAAAATGTGTAAAAGTGCAAACAGTGTGTGTTTATAACTGTGTGTTTATTCAGAAGAATTTGTTGTGTGCAAAGGTGCAGTCAAAATACAGCCATTTCGAAAAGTTTCTTGTGCTGGGTGGGTCTATTCGAAGAGTGCCGCCATTACAGAGGGTTTCTTGCACTGTACAGAGTTATTTGACAAAGTACAGCAATTTGTGGAAAGTTTCAGTGTGCTGTGTACTGTTTATTTGCGAAGTGCAGTTACTTTGAAATGTTTTTTGCACTGAGCTTCTAATGCCCAATTCATTCGTACAGTGCAGTTATTTTGAAATATGTCTTACAGTGATGAGGTGATTTCTTAACGCTCAGTGATTTCAAGAGTATTCCTGTGCCCAGGAGACTTATTTAGTTCAGTTATTCAGAGGCTCGATATGTTATTGGTCATAGTTACAAGTACTGGCATAAATTTCTGGTATAAGTATACATGTGTGTGGGTGTTCGTGCATACTTGCAA
Source organism: Protopterus annectens (assembly GCF_019279795.1). NCBI lineage: Eukaryota > Metazoa > Chordata > Ceratodontiformes > Protopteridae > Protopterus > Protopterus annectens. The sequence continues at coordinate 94,931,495 of NC_056743.1, forward strand.
AAGCCTTCACTGGTATGTGTCACTATGGCAGAGGCATTTTGCAGACCAGGTCCACTTGTATTTGAAAAGAATATTACAGAGAATTGGAGAATATTTGTGCAAGAGTATGATATTTTTATACAAGCAGCTTATTCTGACAAAGATGCACACCGAGGCATTCATATTGCTAAACCTAGCTGGGTCAAAGGCCATTGAAAGAGAGCATTCATTTGTGTATGCACAAGCAGTTTATGAAGGAGAAGGGGGAAAATGTCATATTGTACAGGCTGAATCAAGGGAAGACCACTAGTGTTTGAAATGCAGATTCAGGGAAATGTGCAACCCCCAGACATATTTTACATTAGAGAGGCATTTGTTTTACACACGAGATCAAAAACCAGGAGAAACTTTTGCAGCTTATATTACTGACCTGAGAAACAAAGCTAAAACGTGTAGATTTGGTGACTTGAAAGATGATGTAATGAAGCACAGGTATGTGGTATTAATAGTGCTTCAGTAAGAAAGATTTTGCTTTGTGACAGCGATTTAATGCTGAGCAAAGCTATTGAGATTTGTCAAATCCATTAAGTTACAGAAGAGCTCACAAGTATGCTTGCAAGTGATAAAAGCATGGATGTTATGTAGTCCAATCTCGCCTTCATTCTTACCCGTGGGTTCGGAGCCAAATGTCAGCTCTGACTCAGCCATACTTTAGCTTGAAGTCTTTTTATTGGCTGGGCTAAGATGGTATCCCATGCTGCACTGCTCTCTATCTGCAGATCTCGTTTGCCGCTCATGTAGCTTGGACGTGGTCTCACTCTTGGCTGTGGCTAAGTACATTTTCTTCTTTATAGCAGAAAAGTTTTTTGAAAAAAAAAGCTATTTTCATAGCTATTTGTGTGTGTTTCTTGAAATGTGTTGTGGAAAAGTTGTTTTTTCTTATAGCGTGTTCTTGTGGTATCCCACTAGCTGTTTCCAACGGGCTAGGCCTGTTTCAGTTAGAGGACCTAGTCTGTCCCCTTGCTTTCCTTGTGTGCTAACTTCATCCCTTGGGCTAAAACCGTTTAAATTAGAAGAATTAGTCCTCCCCCTTGTACTTGTGTCTAGGACTGTTTTAGTTAGAGGTCTTTGTGGTGTACTGTTTGTTTGTCCTGTTCCCGTGCTTGTGGCTGTTTGACCGTTGGTCTAGTTTTTGAGTTAGTTACTCGGTGTCTGTGGTAACTATGTCTAAAGAAACTAAGGAGCATAAGCCCTCTGGCTTTAAGAAGTGCACCAATTGTAGTTATAAGATGTCCATCACTGATGGACAACTCTGTTTGTGTGTACTGTCTGGGAGCGATTCACCTCCAGGAATTGTGTAGTTTTTGTCATGCTTTTAGCCCGCGTGTTCTTCAGGAAAGGAAGAACAAATTGATTTTGAAGGGACTTCTGAAACCCTCCTTTGAGGAGGGTTTGGAGAGTGCTTCCAGCTTTAACTCTTCTTCATCAAAAGCTAAATCTTCCAAGGTTAAAAAGCGATCCCCAGCTCCATCAGTATCATCGGAGCCGCCGGAGAAAACAGTAAAATGTTCAATGACATCCTCTGCTCCATTGTCCTCGGGGCCGCAGGAAGTGTCAGTGGTTATGGAACCTGCTTCGACTCCAATTTTCTTGGAGCCTGTTCAGAGCCGGTTGCCTAGCATTAGGCCGGTATCTCCTCCTCGCAGATCTCCTTCAGAGAGGAGATCTCGATCTTCTTCCCTATCCTCCAAATCCTCCAGGACCTTATCGGATGTGGACGTTGATAGAGTGGTGCAGAGACTTCTTCAGTCACCAGTACTGGCAAAATTGTTTTCGGCTCAGACCCATTCGGCACCTGAGCTGGTCCCTCTACCTACATCGATACTTCCTCCTCCAAGTGCATCTCAGCTTTCAGAGCCGGAGTGCTCTGCTCCGTGTGATGTCCCTAGGTCGGTTCCGACAGCCCCTCCTGGCATATCGGTTTCTACGTCCGCTCCGACCCCGTCGGCGCCGTCCACTGGGTTCAGGACTCAGGATTCATCGGTCGGACCCAAGGGAGAGGCTTCGGGACATCTCTTGGCTCCTAATCTCCCTCTCGGTGCTTCAGCATAGGGAAGCCTGACTCCTGTCTTGGCTTCGGAGGCTGGTCAATCTTCGGACCCGGGAGGATCAGCTTTTGAGGCCATGAGGAGTGCGCTGGCCAGGTCGTCAGCGGCATCATACGGTTCAGTCACTCTGTCCCCTACAGCACCGGTGCAGGTCTCTGATCACCCTCTATCTCTTGACAGCGGAGCCCCAAGGCCACAGGGTACCCCCCACGAGTGGTCCCCATATTTCTGAGGGCCCGTCAGAGTTTTTGCCTGAGAAGCCATCCAGAAAGAGAACGTGCAAGAGGAAGCACATAGATTCCCAAGATGAGTCTCTCACATCAGACACCGACCTCGAGGAATCGGAGGGGTCCCTTAAGTCATCCTCTGAGGATGTTTCTTTCTCTGACATCCTAGAGATTTTGAAGCAAAGAGGTGACTGGCTATCCAAAGCCCTCTCCGAAGAGGAGTCAGTGTTCCTGAAGGCCTTTGGTGCTCAGCCCTCCCCCTCCTGGGTGTCTCCGCCCTTCAAGCTTCTGGATCTGGTTTCTCGAAGGGTGTGGGATACCCCTGACTCTGTGGAACCAGTCCCCAGGAGACCCAATAAATTTTTGTCTGCCCCTCCTGATAAGGAATTTCTATCCAAGGGAGTCCCTGCGGATGCCATGGTGGTGGCAGCGGCCACCAAAAAGGAATTAGCTGACACTTCTTCCACCATCCATCCCCCTAACAAGGAGTCTAGGACTATGGACCGGTACAGGAAGTGTACGTTTTCTTCAGCGGCCTTTACTTTGCGGTCACCGAATTACTTATTACACTTTACACGGCTCCAGAGAGATCTCCTAAAGGAGCTTGGAGATACTCTAACGGGTAACGTTTCTGAGGCGGTGGCTCAGAAGTTCAATGCTCAGATGTCTACCCTTAATTCTATTGCAAACTCCTCCAGGAGGCTGGTCTCTCACGCAGCCAAGGGAGTGAGTAGGGCAGCAAGTTCAGGAGTTGCTCTTAGGAGACATGCCTGGATGCGCCTTTGTCATTTCGCGGAGTCCTTCAAGTCTACATTCACCGACACCCCGTTTGATGGTTCCTCTTTGTTCGGAATTAAGGTGAAAGACACTCTCACTAGGTGCGAGCAAGAGGGAAAAACTCTGTTTGCCATAGGAGTCCATTTTTCCCTTCCCTCTAGGCCTTATCCCAAGGCCCAGAGGGGTAGAAAGATGTGGTTCAAGAAATCACAGAGTTTTTTTCCCGATGCACAAGGTGAGTCCCCCCCTCCAGAGGCAGGGGAGGGGTGGTTATTCAGGTAGACACCACCCTAGGGGCAGAGGAGGCCCTTTTAACTCAGGAGACCATGATTCCTTTCGTGGTTCTCCGTACCGCTGCTCCTGATGGGAGGCCCGACTGTGCGTTTCCGGAGCCAGTCGGGGGTCGAATCTTACTATACTTGGAGGCCTGATAGGATATCATCCAGGACCAATGGGTTCTACAAATAATTTCCGGAGGATATGTCATTCCCTTCTCATCAACTCCCCCTCCAATCAAGAAAATCCCGGATGTTCCACCCAGTCAAAGGGATTTCAGAGCTTCAGAAGTTTCAAAGCTGCTAGAAAAAAGAGCCATCCAACATGTCCCCTCAGACCAGATCGGATTAGGGACTTACTCCGGATTCGTTTTGGTGCCGAAAAGGACAGGGGACCTGAGACCCATTTTGGATCTCTGTCAATTGAACACCCATGTGCAAAAGTCCAAGTTCCGAATGGTCACATTGCAATCTATTCTCCATAAGAAGTGTGGATGTGCTCCATCGACCTCAAGGATGCTTACTACCACATAAAGATGGACAGGGCATCCAGAAGTCACCTACGCTTCTGGCTGGGAGCCAGTCACTTTCAGTTTCGAGCCCTGCCCTTTGGTCTCACCACAGCCCCCAGGGTGTTTACCAAATGCATGGCAATGGTGACTGCTCACTTGAGATGTCAGGGATTCCAAGTGTTTCCATACCTGGACGACTGGCTCCTTACTGCCACCACGAGGCATCTGCTACTTCAGACCAGAGACGCTACTATCAACCTATGTCAACAGTTGGGCATCACCTTGAACTGGGAAAAATCTGCCTTGTTGCCCTCGCAGCGTGTCACATTTATAGGCACCGAATTAGACACCATCCTCATGTGGGCGTTTCTGCCACAGGAAAGAATCAGAGTCCTACAGCAACAGGTTATGCCTTCACTCACTCTGAGAAGAGTGAAGGCAAGAACGATGGCTGCTACCATTATGTTAGTTCCCCTGGCAAGGTTACATATGAGGCTCCTAAAGTGGCTACTCTTCGCCAGTGGTCTCTTCTTCTACTTTCTCACCCTATTCTACTCACAGACAGGTGCAAACAGGATCTCAGTTGGTGGCTTCACACCGACAACCTCAGTGCGGGAAAGCCCTTCGTTCCTTCGCCTTCAGTTGCCACTGTGACCACAGATGCCTTCCAGATGGGGTGAGGGGGCATTATCTAGGCAGGACAGTCCAAGGCACGTGGCAAGAGCACGAGATGCATCTGCAAATCAATGTCCTGGAGATGAGAGCAGTGCTACTAGCGTTGCAAGCACTTCAGAGCTTTCTTCCTCTTGGGACTATTGCAATCCACTCAGACAATATGTCGGTGGTATGGTATCTGAACAAACAGGGAGGAACCAAGTCGTACCCCCTTTGCAGAGAGGCCATGTGAGTGTGGCAGTGGGCAGTGTCTTCCCAACGTTTTCTGGTAGCAACGCACATTCCGGGGAAGTCCAGTGTGATCGCAGACAGGCTAAGCAGAGCTATTCTGATGCCTCACGAGTGGTCCCTGAACTGTCAAGTTGCAGAGCAGATTTTCCGTGGGTGGGGTCAGCCTTGCTGCGACCTTTTTACCAGCCCCCTCAGTGCCAAATGCAGCAGCTACTTCACCCTTATCCCTTCTTAGGGGGAGCCACCCAGGGACGCTCTAGTCCACGATTGGCCCCGCGGTCTACAATATGCCTTCCCTCCAGTTCCTTTGCTGTCAAAGGTTATTCAGAAAGCGCAATCCTTGGGAAGCAAAATGATTTTGATTGCTCCACACTGGCCTCGTCAAATTTGGTTCCCCTTTCTTCATCCCTATCTCATGGACACTCCTTGGATTCTGGACCCAAAACCAGACTTATTGACTCACATGTCAGGGCAGCTCCATCCCTCTCTTCGGACCCTCCGGTTGACAGCTTGGCTACTCCACTTCCGTCATTAGTTAGGCTTCACCATTTTACGCTGAAGGTGGTTCATATTCTATCTTCCTCTCATAAGTCTTCAACCAGGAAGATTTATTACAGCAAATGGAAGAGATTTTCCATCTGGGCACATGCCAAAAAGATTGACCCTTACACAGCTCCAATCTTGTCAGTATTGGAGTTCCTTTCTATGCTTTTCAACAAGGGATCAGGTGCCGCAACCATTAAAGTCCAGTTGACGGCGATTTCTACCTTTCATGTCACACGAACCTAGTCTAATGGCACATAGACTCTGTAAGGCTTTCCTGAAGGTCACTTTGTTGCTTCGTCCTCCTGTCTCTGAACCTGTTAAGCCTTGGGACTTAAACTTTGTTCTACAGGGTCTTACTTCACACCCCTTTGAGCCTACAGCCACTTGTTATTTAAAATTCTTAACTTGGAAGACTGTCTTTTTGGTAGCCATCACGTCAGCCAGACGTGTTTCGGAGCTTCAAGCTTTATCAATCAAACCACCATATTTGATTTTTCATAAGGACAGGGTTTCTCTCGGACCGAATCCTTCCTTTCTTCCTAAAGTAGCGTCAGTTACTAACCTTAAGCAATGCATTGAATTACCAGTGTTTTTTCCTCAGTTCTCGAACAAGGCAGAATTCAAATTTCATCAGTTGGATGTGCACAGACAATTACGATTTTATTTGCACAGAAAGAAGGACCTCAGAAAATCTGATCAGTTTTGTTTCATTTTCGGAAAACAGAATTGGGTCTCCTGTTTCCAAAGTCACGTTGTCCAGGTGGATTTCCAGTTGTATTTCTTACATTTATACTTCAGGGGGAAGAGATTTACCATTCTGAGTGAAGGCTCACTTTACCCGGTCTGTATCTACATCTGCAGCTTTTCAGGCCAGATCGTCTATGGATGATATTTGTGCTGCGGCTGCTTGGGCATCTCCTCACACCTTTGTTACTTATTACAAGTTAGATGTGGTATCTAGAGGCAGGTCTTCCTTTGGTTCCACAGTGTTCAGGAGTATTTTCCACTGAGCCTCCCAGGATTTAGGTGCTGGGGATGCTTTCCCACAAGTAAGAATGTAGGCGAGATTTGACTACATAACATCAAGAAGTTATGTACTCACCATAACGTTCGATGTATGTAGTCCATCTCGCCTCACATTCTTACTTACCCCCCCCCCCACCTTCCCCCATCCTGGAGGATCTGGAGGTTAGGCCTGGTTTCAGAGTTCCCTTCATTCTTGGTTTGTTCTTCCTTCCTTAGGTGTTGTTATGCGTGGAGAGTGAATGCTGGTGCTCGCAGCAAACTAGATCTGGGGATAGAGAGTAGTGCAGCATGGGATACCATCTTAGCCCAGCCAATAGAAAGACTTAGAGCTAAAGTATGGCCGAGTTGGAGCAGACATTCGGATCCGAACCCACAGGTAAGAATGTGAGGCAAGATGGACTACATACATCGAATGTTATGGTGAGTACATAACTTCTTGTTTCAGCAGGCTCTGGAGTAAATTTAGACAGCATGCAACACGTGGCTAGTAGGAGCAGGCCTAAGCACATGGTGGCTATAACCCCTGTGAGTGTGTCAGGTAAAACTCAGTTTTCCAGCAAGTTCTAAGACTAGTTAGAAGTACATGCTCAGTGCAGTACAAGGGTGAGTCAGCAAAACCCAAGTCAAGCTTTATTGTTAACTGTCGCAATTGTGATGCCAATCATGAGTCTAAAAGAGAAAAGTGCTTAGCATTTGGTCAGCAATGCCACAAGTGTAAAACTTTCAAAAGTTTTGCAAATCAAGTAAACCTTACACAGTTATAAAGAAGGCTCACTAAAAAGCAAGTTGATCATACATAAAGCTGCAACCCTACTTTCTACGTAGATGGTGTATCAGTAATTGGTGAAAAGTTTGATGCAGTAAATTTGTTGGTAATGAACAAAGTGTTTTGTACTGTCCAGTTCAGTGGTTGAACCAGTGTCTGCATTGAGCTCAGTGGATTTAAGTGTAATGTTATGTCAGCAGACACATTTGCAAAGTTGAGAGCTAGTGAATAACTTAATGTAGTCAGTTGTGTGAAATGTGTTGCTTATGGAGGTGAAAAAATTCAAACCAAAGGCTCAGTAGTGCTTTCATGTTATTTGGCTAGGAGCTGCTACAGCTTACTATTCCATGTAGTCCAATGACCTATGCAGTCATTAATGGATCTCAGAGACAGTTTGAGAATGAATATGATTTCCTTTACTAAACAAGTTCATCATATAAGCACATATCCCAGTTCCAATTTTACTGAAGCTATTTTCTCAAAGTATGTTGTTTTCGATGGCAAGTTAGGCAAACTTCCAGTTGTGTATTCTATGAGGTTAGACCTAGAGGTCAATCCAGTGATCAGACCAGCAAGAAAAGTTCCGATAGCTATGCAGAATAAAGTCAAAGGTCAGTTGGATAAAATGGTGCAGCAAGGTGTAAGAACCAACTGAATGGGTGTCATCCATGGTAGCAGCCCACAAAAAAAGGCTGAGACGAAGTCAGAATATGCATTGATCCAAGAGATTTGAACAAAGCATTAAAGTGACTGTACCATCCTATGAGTACAGTCAAGGATATCGCAGCCCTAACACCAAATGCCACTGTTTTTTCTGTCTTGGATGCAAAATGTTCATTTTGGCAAGTGATGCTTGATTGCAAATTTTCACTACTGACTACTTTCAGTACCCCATTTGGAATATTTGGAATAAATTCTGCAAGTGAAGTCTTTTAGTGTGCAATGGAGCAATTTTTTTCAAGTTATCCTTGTGCTGTAATAGTAGATGATTTATTGGTTGGAGGGAGTGGTGAAACAGAGCATGACAGAAACCTTACGAAAGTTCTAGACAGAGCACATGAAGTGAACTTGAAGCTCAATCCTCTGAAGTGCGAATTTAGACTACCAGAAGTTAAATATGTAGGTCATTTATTTACTTGCAATGGCTTATGACCAGACCCATCCAAACAAGTAGCCATTCTAGAGTTGCCAGCAACAGATAATGTTCAAAGCTATACAATGTTTTCTTGGTATGGTCAACTATTTAGGCAAGTTTATATGAGATATCAGTGGGTTGACAGTGCCTTTGAGACAGCAGATGTGCAAAAATATTACATGGTCTTGGTTGGAACAACAGCAGAGAACATTTGAAGACCTTAAGAAGAAAATTGCCACCCTACCTACATTAAGATACTATAATGCCAATAAACCAGTAACTGTTGTGATGCTTCAAAATTTGGTCTTGGTGCAGTTATACTTCAAGAAGGCAGACCAGTAGCATATGCATCTAGAACTCTTACCCAAACTGAAATGCAGTATGCTCATATTGAGAGAGAGCATTTGGCAATAGTGTTTGCATGTTCAAAGTTTCATGATTATATTTATAGGTTCATAGATGTGTACTAGACTAATGGCCCTGGAGCCTTTACAAGCCTAGCCCAAAGAAGTGCCTTGGCATCGTGCCACCTGACGTTAGTACCCAGTGCCTCTATCAAGTAGAGCCACTGGAGTGATCCCTGGGGTGAATTTTCTATTTCCCATCCACTCATCAAGATTTCTCTTGAAGAGGGCCAATGAGGTGCTCTGCTTGACATGTATGGGAAGTCTGTTCCAGAGCATGGGCAGTCTCTGGGTTATGAACCTGTCTCTCCAGCATGTTCTGTTGATTGTAGTAATGAGGTTGAGGTCTCTGGAGCATGTGGTGTGGAGGGATTGGGATTTCTTTAGATGTAGCATTTATAACAGAGCTGGGTCAGACATGGCTTTGTAAGTCAAGCAGAGATTGCCTCTAAGTAGACGATATGAGACCTAGAATTGTCGGACTTTTTTGAGTCTGTCCATGTAGGATATGTGTTTAAGGCCTAGGATCCTCTTCATGAGGTACTTTGTGGCCTTTCCAGCTGTTGCATATGTCTAGTTAGGTACATGCCAAATGCGGCATTATACTCGATGATTGGCTTAATGAGGGAAAAGTAGAGAGAAATGATGACCTCTTTCTTCCTGGATGCAAAACTCTTGGTAATGAGATGTCACATAGAAGGACTTTCAGTGGCAATGTGGTGGTCGAAGGAGAGGTTGCTGTCAACCTGTGTCCCCAGATGTCTTATAATGCCTTCAGTGTTCATTGGGCTCCCATCGATGTGGTAATTAGTGGGAACTGAGTTTTTCCTAAAGGGGATGACAACGCATTTTTTGGCATTAAGTTTAAGGCCATGGTTTTGACACCAGTCAATGGTCTCAGTGAGGCCTTTCTATAGGATGTCTACATCACTTGGGGAGTTAATAATGGCTCCCAGCTTGTAGTCGTCTGCGAACTTGGTCAGCCAGAGTCCCTCAGTATTGGCCTGGACTTGATGTTTAACAGGAGAGGACCCAGGACTGAACCCTGTGGGACTCCACTCATGACTGGTCGGCGGTCTGACTTGGAGGCCACTAATTTCACACTGTGGGTTCTGTCTGTGAGCCAATTTGCAACCCACCTAGTGATATATGGTCGAGTTATTCGGATTGAAACCGATTACCGACCTCTAGTCACTGTTTTAAAGAAGCCTGTGAATTCATCTCCCATGAGATTACAAAGAATGATGCTCAGATTGCAAAAGTACAAGTTCAAAATGGTCTATACAAAAGACAAACTTTTTTATCTGGCTGGTACCTTATCCAGATTGGCCGGAAATATAATAGAATAGCTTAATGCACAGACTTTTGGCTTTGATGTCATTGAAGTGTGTGTTTTTTCTACCACAAGACTTGATGAGGTGAGAGATCATACAAAGACTAATCCAGTTTTGCAAAAGCTCAACTACTTCATTAATATTGGATGGCCGTCAAAGCAGTCCTAGTGTACCACCTGAAGTGAAAACTAGTTTTCCTTACAGAGATGAAATGTTGATGGAAGATGCCATTATTTTCAAAGGTCCTAAAATTGTTGTTCCTACTTCCTTACAGTGTGAATATATCCAGATTTTGCATCCTGGTCACCCAGATTCCGAATCTACCAAAAGAAGGGCAATAGGACTAGTGTTTTGGCCTTCTCTAGCAAAAGACATCAATTACATACTTTCTTCTTGTTCAGTATGCAGTAGTACCAAACCGCATTTGCAAAAAGAATCACTTCAGCTAAGTCAAGTTCCTGAACTAGCTTGGTCAATAGTAGCCACTGATATATTCAAGTGGAACAGTCAGCATTACTTAATGTTAGTAGACTCTTATTCAAACTGGTTTGAGATTGATTTACTACCTAACCTAATGTCTACTGCTTTTATCACCAAGTTGAAATGTCATTTCTCAGTCCATGGTAGTCCACATAAAGTTATTTCTGACAATGGTACCCAATTTACCAGTCAGTTGTTTCAGAAATTTGTAAAAGAATGGGACTTTGTACATGTTACTAGTAGTCCAGAATACCCACAGTCAAATGGACTAACTGAACTTGCAGTAAGAGTGCAAAGCAATTACTAGAGAAGTGAAAGCATGATAATATCAATGTCTTTTTGAATTTACTCAATCTCAGAAACATACCCCGTGATGATATACTTGGCTCGCCTAATCAGAAATCTCTATCTAGGCAAACCAGAACAACATTGCCTGTCATTTCCAGTTTGTGGAAGCCTAAAGCAAACAACAGAACAATCAAAGCCCAACTATTCAGAAATTGTTCTTTCCAGAAGTCCAGCTATGACAAATTTTGCAGATTTCTTCATCCATTGAAAGAAGGAGAGACAGTGAGAATACAAACGGCGAAGGGTTTCTACTGGATTGGTCAAGTAACAGGTATATGTGCCAAGCTGTGATCCTACTTTTTAGAATCCGAGGGTGTGGAGTACAGGAGAAATTGCAGACATCTTATTCCTGTATCAGAATCTATATCACAGCATTGTTCCTGTGATACAGACTCTAGATCTCAGAGCAATCCAGACAATGTTTCTGTTGCAGAACGTGTCTTAACTTCTGCTTCTTTTCCTGATGATATTCCTGATGTTCCCAAAGTTGAACATTCAGCCGAGACCATCCCAGTTGCTAGACCTAATTCGAATTTCTATGTCACACGATTTGGTCTTATTTCCAGACTTAATGTGAAATACACAGCAACCTGGACATAATTGTCTGTATGTATTTAGTTCTGTATAATTGTATGTCAAATAATTATTTGTATCAATTGCATGTCATCTAATGTTGTCAGTAATGCATGACTCATTTCTCAAAGAGGGAGGACGTAGAAAAATGTGTGTTGTACCTTTAAGAAGCGTTTCAAGGACAGTACGTGCATATAAATAGCTTGTGCTGGCTTCAGTGCCATTTTGAAAGTGCAGCCAGAGAGTGAATATGTGTGAGTGTTAATAGCTAGATGTTCATCGTGTTACCCTGCTGCAGTCATCACAGTCTTGCTCCGGCGTCGGTTGCTCTCGTTTCTTCCCTGACGTCAGTGCGCCAGGGGTATATATATATATATATATATATATATATATATATATATATATATATATATATATATAATGCATCCAATGCCATTTTCTTTAGTCTTTCTTGTGCCGGTCGGCCACTCCTGAGATTTTCGAAGTCGAATTTCAGATCCGAAGTCTTCAATAAAGTTAAATACCCTTTTGAGGAAACTTTTCTTGCCTCAGACCGATGTCAGAAAAAGTTAACAATTGTATTTCTTGTGGGAAGCAAATACCTCATAAGGATTTTCATTCTTACTGCATACCTTGCCTAGGCCCAGACCACAACGTCACTGGTTGTCGTTTTTGTGCTAGGTTTAATAAGCGTACTATAAAAAGACGCTTTGATTTCGCACAACACTACTTTGGTAGAAAATTTAACTACACAATGCCGTCGGAGCAACCGACTACCGGCATGCACAAAAAACGCAAGGATAAGGACAGGCAGCCTAGACCCAAGCCAGACTCCGAGGCAGCTCCTGACTACCGCAGATTTGGAACTCAAGACCGTTTCGGAGCCTTTGGCGGAGAGTGCTAGGCCGACGCACCCATTTTGTTTAGTCCCTACCGACGACTCTGCAGAAAGAGATGGTGCTGCAGAAACACCTTCGGTTTCTGAAGGCGTCTTCAGACCGACAACGCTCACCATAAAAACGTATCCTAAGCTTAAGACTCCTATTAAACCAAAAAAGACTACACTTCAGTCTCCAGTTAAAGGCCCCATGCCTAAGAAACAGATGCTTAAAATGGCTGAAGATTTGATCTCTTTAATCAGGGGTTCCCAACCCCCACCCGACAAAAGACCTAGACAAGAGGAAGATTATGCCTCCTGTGATCAAGTGTCTATGTCCTCAGGCTCCTCTGAGGACCAGGATTACTCCTTCTCCCCTTATGAAGATTCTGATGTTGAGGATTCTATTCCCTCAGCTTCTCCTCCTGAAGACTACTCCTTTGGGGAAACTTTACACACTATGAGGGAACATTTTCACTGGGAAGGTCAGCACTACTCTGACTCAAAGAAAAGGCTCAGAGAGTTTCTTTTACTCCCCCAGCACAGACCACTTGCCATCCCCCCAGGTTTAGACATGGGTGATGTTTACTTAGAATCTAGTTTGAACCCAGATTCTCTGCCTCCTGCTCCAGCCAAACCAGACAGATACTATAGAGTGCCTGACTCCCACAAATTCCTTTATAAAAGCCCTGTTGCTGATCCAGAGACTATCTCCCAGGGTCCCAAAGGGGCTAAGGCTTCTATGGCAAAAAATCCTGTACCCTCTGAAAGGGACTCCAGAGCACTAGACAGGTGGGGGAAAAAGGTTTACACCTCAGTCAGTCTAGCTATGAGAGCACTAAATTGCCAATTTCACATGCTAAAGTATCAGCAATTTCTAATGTCTCAGTTAAAACAAAAAATGAGCACACTCCCTCAACAGTCTGAATTGAAAGAAATGCAGGATCTGTTGCATGCAACTGAACAGGTGGGCAAACATACGTTACAATGTGGATTTGATTCTTTAGAGGCTTCCTGCAGAGCAGCTGTCACTGGGTCTGTTATACGTAGGCATGCTTGGCTAAAGGAACAAACTCTGCCTGATCATGTTAAAGCAAAGCTTTTAGATCCTCCCTTACAGCAGGATGTTCTTTTTGCAGTTAAAGCAGAAGAAGTCTTAAAGAAAATGGAGGATAAGGCAAAATCTATGCAGACAGTCAAATATTTTCTACAGGTACAGCCACCTTGCTTCAGCAGAAATTGGCCAACAAAAAATTGGTCCTTTCCAGCTACTGACAGACCACAGAGGGGTAAATACAGACGTCCAAGAGGCAGAGGGCAACCACAAGCCCAATGCAAACCTCGACAATGGGGCACTGCAACACAGAAGGGAGGAGAAGACAGGCTCCAAACTACTAGAAGGCAAACTCAATGACTTGCACCTCATCTGGCCAAGCAACATTCTTTTGGCAGCTCCCTTGGGAGGAAAACTTGCACTTTTTTAAGACAACTGGCACATTGTCACAAAGGACAAATGGGTCCTAGACATAATTTCATGAGGATACAGACTCCATTTCCACACCTTGCAAATGAAAAGAGGAATGCCAAACCTGCCACAAAATCAATGGGCAGAGGCACAAAAACAAATTACAGCTCTCATGGACATGAGAGCCATTCAGCTGGTACCTACACGGGAGCAAGGCCAAGGATTTTATTCAAGACTCTTTCTAGTCCCCAGAAAGGACAATGTCTGGAGACCAATTCTGGACCTTTCAATTCTAAACACCTTCTTACAAGTACCCAAATTCAAGATGCTAACACTACAGCAGCTTCTTCCCATGTTGGGCAAGAAAGCATGGCTAGTAACATTGGACCTCAAGGAGGCATACCTGCATGTCCCTATCAGATAAAGTTGCAGAAGATACCTCCGCTTCATTGCAGGTTCAACCCATTACCAATTTTCTGCACTGCCCTTTGGCTTCCACTGCGCCCAGGGTCTTCACAAAATGCCTGGCACCTGTAATTGCATACTGCAGACAAAGAGGAATTCAAATATACCCATACCTGGACGACTGCCTCATCCAAGCAGAAAGCAAGGACATCCTCTTACAACATCTGGCTTTTGTAAAACATCATCTAAGTTGCCTGGGGTACACAGTAAATGAAAAGAAATCAAAACTAGTACCCTCACAAAATATGATATTCCTGGGTGCCAGCTTGAATACAACGGCCCAGAAGGCTTATCTGACGCCAGACAAACAACTACAACTGACTCAATATTTCAAAACAATGGCAACAAAGACCCAACTCCCTGCAAGAAAAATTCTGCAGGCCTTGGGCTTCATGGCATCTTGCATACTACTAATAATACCATTTGCAAAGCTGCATATGAGGAAATTACAGTGGTACCTAAAAAGCGTATGGTCTCAACACAGCCACAGCTTGGACACAATGATATCTCTCATTCCCTGCCTACAACAGGAGTTTCTATGGTGGTCACAGGCATGTCACCTCAACAAGGGTCAGCCTTTCACCTTGCCCCCAGCCAGGCAAACTATGACAACAGATGCATCGGACTACGCCTGGGGGGCACACATGGCAGGACAGTGCATTCAAGGCATATGGACTGCAGATCAAAGGAATCTGCACATCAATCAAAAAGAGATGCTAGCTGTACAGAATGCTCTGACAGCCTTCAAGAACCTATTACATCCAGGACAACTCACAATAAGGACGGACAACACCACAGTAATGTGGTACATAAACAATCAAGGGGGGTACACACTCCTACCCTCTATGCAGGCATGACCTTGTGGAACACAGCACTGGCTTACCAAGTTCAGTTGCAAGCTCATTTCCTGCCAGGAAAAAAGAACACATTGGCAGACGACCTCAGCAGAAACATCATGGATCCCCACGAGTGGAAACTGGATCCTCAAGTATTTGCAGTGATAACTCAAAAATGGGGCCTTCCAGACATAGTTTTGGGGGCTGGCAAACAGGTCTATCAGCTAGCAAAATTTTGTACAAGGACACTTCACCGTCAAGCTTGGAAAGTGGATGCACTCTCATTCAGTTGGAAAAACCTAACAGTATATGCCTTCCCTCCATTGCCTTTCCTCACAAAGGTACTTCTGAAAGTCAGGAAGGAGAGACCACGACTGATATATAGCCCCAGACTGGCCACGCCAGCACTGGTACCCGCTGTTAAGGAATATGGCCCAGGGCCCACCTTGGATTTTACCACAAATTGCCCATTTGCTCACACAGCAAAACAATCAGATTCTACACAGCCAGCTCAGAACCTTAAATCTGGCTGCATGGCAAATCACCTAGGCATCCAGACAGCTCTTTTTTCCCAAGCAGTTATGGATGTTATTCTGGGAGCTAGGAGGCCCAGCACCAGAAAGCCCTACTCGGACAAATGGAAAAGGTTTTGCGCCTGGAACCAAGCTAAAGGCCAAAATACACTTCAGCCTCACATGCCTCAGATACTACAGTATTTAACTGAGATACTGCACAAAGGACTTTCTTTTTCTTCCATTAAAATCCACGCATCAGCTATTTCAGCCCACTACAACACGGATCCACCCTTATTTTCACATCCACTTCTAAGGCAGTTCGTCAGAGGGGCAAAAAACTTTAGGCCCCCCCAGGAGAGCACCTACACCAACATGGGACCTCAATTTTGTTCTGGAAAAACTTACACTACCTCCTTTTGAACCAGCTTTCTCTCAAGATCTACAGTTTATATCATGGAAGACTGCCCTGCTGCTAGCAATAACTTCAGCCAGAAGAGTCTCAGAGCTACAGGCACTAATGGCAGTGGAACCTTTCCTCATTTTCCATTAAGACAGAGTTTCTCTACAGACCAATCCTTCATTCATGCCTAAGGTGGTTTCATGTGTGGCTTTAAATCAAACCATCCACTTACCCACCTTCTTCCCAAATCCACAGAACAAAGGAGAAAGACTCCTGCATTCCTTGGACATTCACAGGCAACTTCGTTACTGCTTGGATAAAACTAAGGTTTTCAGAAAATCTGACCAGCTCTTTGTATCCTTTGCTACAGCTTCACAAGGGGAGGCTATATCAAAACAAACCATTTCCAAATGGATAGGGCATTGCATTCGATTTTGGTATACCCATCATGGAAAACCAGTACCTGCTACCATTAGGCCCCACTCCACCAGGGCAACAGCTACATCTACAGCCTTCCTCAGGGGAGTTCCAACCAAGGAGATTTTGGAAGCTGCAACTTGGAGTTCAGTACACAGCCTTACCAAACACTATCAATTACCACTTTACTCTAAGACTAGAGCTGGCTTCGCCACTACAGTTCTGCAGGGCCTTCTAGCTCCCTCTAACCCTCTATGACTCCTCCACCCATCCTTAGCTTTGGGATTCTACCCAAGTGTGATCACTGCAGCAGGGTAACACGATGAACATAGTACAGTTTTTTACCTACCATAAAGGTAGATGTTCGAGTGTACACCCAGCTGCAGTCCAGGTTACCCTCCCTCCATCCCCTCTGATCTAACTGGCTAAATCTCTACAATACCTTCCTGATGTATTTGCTTTTAGCTGGAGGGATTTTGTGTTTGTGCAAAAATTTCTTAAATTGGTACTAATTATTGGCCACCTTTTTGGGGGCACCTGACATCTGGGGCAAGAAAAACTGAAGAAAATGACGTTGGATGCATTATATATACCCCTGGCGCACTGACGTCAGGGAAGAAGCAACAGCAACCGATGCCGGACCAAGACTTTGGAATTCCGGCCGACTGCGGGACCGCCTGACAACAGGATAACCCAAGTGTGATGACTGCAGCAGGTTGTACATTCGAACATCTACATTTATGGTAGGTACAAAACTGTACTTTTGTTTACAAGTTTATCTGAGTTAAAGTTATTAAGCCTCAATCCTGATATGTTTG
Source organism: Protopterus annectens (assembly GCF_019279795.1). Lineage (NCBI taxonomy): Eukaryota > Metazoa > Chordata > Ceratodontiformes > Protopteridae > Protopterus > Protopterus annectens. The sequence continues at coordinate 94,948,684 of NC_056743.1, forward strand.
TACATAATAAAGCTGCTTGAATAGAACCCCCAGAAGTTCGTCTGTTTTATCCTGACCAGACGAGAGACAACCATCCTCTCTCGTCATATATCAGTGGAAAACTCTTGAATGGGTGAAAAGATCCCTCACTGGTATCTTGGATCTGTCTTGTACGGTTACAGGGATATAACCCTCTGTTTGACCATAACACTAGCATTTTTTTGCAAAGAAAATACATTTTTTCTTTCATATGTCTGCAATATAAAATCAGCATCTAAAGACAGACTTCTGATACTAACACCAGTATATGGCCCTTTGTCTACTAAATAGCTTTCATATTTTACATTTTTTGTAACTCGCACCATTTATCAGATATTATAAATCTAATTAAGTGTGTTTTCTTTAGAAGATTTTGGAGAAAAGCTCTTGGGAAGAATGTGGTTCCATGTATTAGAAGATCTGAGGAAACAAAGGTGTTAATTTGCTTCCTACTGTTCAGGATTGAATGAGTTATAGATGTGATCCAATGTTAGGCTTTAACCTGTAGGTTATCTGATCTGAGTCTGATTTGATGTCTTCCTTTCCAAAAGTCTTCAACTATAGATCTCTGTCTCATCTCTCCAAAACACCTTGCTTCCCCCTATCTGTCTTAGGTCACATTTGCCACCTGAAAAGCCTACATTGTGTTGATGAGCTTCATCTTTCATATCCTTTCCAGCATGGAATAAGTAAATTTTTTACCCTTTTTCCTGTACCAAATAGTTTGTAGATCATTTGTGTTGTTTGTTTAGCATAGGTGTTTTGTTAGAGATTAGATTAGTATTGTTGCTGTATGTCAGACAGGATTCCTGCCATTTTCATTCCTATCTTTTCCAAAAACTGTTGTATTTTCTCCTATGTAGGTTTTTAGGTAGATAGTTTTAAGTAAGTTAGTGTCTAGTTAATGGTAGTGTTTGCTCTTGGGCATTTGTGCTTTGTTTTTTAGCTATCAGGTTGCCATGCAGAAAGAAATAGAGAAGAGATTTAAGAAATGTGTGGCTTTTGGCCACAAGCTGTGTTCTCAAGATTTTCAAGAGCATTGCGTTTACTACATCAGTGTGTTGCACCTTGACAGTGAGTGCAGCATCTGTGCTAGTTTTGGGGCTCGGGTGCTAAATGAATGCCAGGTCAAGCTTTTATTGAAGGGCTTGCTGCTTTTGTAAGTAGCTTCTATGTCCTCCATTACTCCGTGTCCCAGGACTAAGCCTGACAAGGGTGACAGGGGTCTGGAAATGGACAAGGACCCGAAGGTATAAAACAAAAATGGGGGAACCGCAAACAAGCAGTATCCTTTCATATCAACCATATCCGAAGCTCCACTGGCCTTCAGCTCCTCCGGCTGTTTCAGTGCCAGCACTGGACCCATCCTTTTTGGTCCTAGCCCATTTGGTGCTGACATCAAGAGAAATCTGTTTATTTCCCTGACCTTTAGTATCTCCAGCCCTTTCTTAACCAAAGGCAAGACCTATTTGGGCAGGCTTCATTCCTTCTTTACTCTGATTACTCCTAGGGAGTTTTCCCATGCTTCATCACTGTCTCTGCCTTGGATGTAGACTTCTTGGGTTTGGATTAGAGTGATATATCAGAACGGTAGAAGACTGATTTCAAAGCCCTCTTCAGTGGCCTTGGCAGGATTCTAGGTTTTTCCATATCTTAGCAATTGGTTCCTTACTGCTTCTACAATAACATTTCTTGTCAAAGTTTGGGACTCCTTACTCCATTTGTGTCTGTCCTTGGGGATCATGGCGAACCACAAGAAGTCCAGTTTAGAGCCTGTACAAGTATTAGAATTCATACCATGTGGATATGGTTGCCCAGACAGCAAAACTCCCAGTCCACAGGTTAAACTTTCATCAAAAAGAAGCTGCTCACCTACTGGCATTTCACAACCCCCCTGCCCTTTTGATTCTCAAACTCGTAGGGCATACGGCAGCATTGATCTGCTTATTACCTTTGGCGAGTTACCATATGAGAATTTTGCAATGGACACTAGCAGCTCATTGGTCGTACTTAATACATCCCATGGCTTTCTCAGTTGTCATGAGAAACAGTTTTCGGGCAGAGGTGAAATAGTGGTTGGAGTCTCCACTGTTGTAACCTCAGGCCATGATCACTATGGATGCCTCCCTTCTGTGGTGAGGTGGGAAGATTTTGAATGGAAGACTGTTTTGGGAATGTAATCACCAACTCACCAATCTGTTCATCAGTGTTCTGGAGATGACAGCAATACTTCTAGCGCTGTAAGCCTTTCAGGACTTTCTCCACAAGGGTGTGATCTTGGTTCAGCCAGACGGTGTTTGTGGTTTGGTACCTCATTAAGAAGCATTACTCGGTTTTGCCCTATTTGTAAGGATGCCATGAGGGTGTGGCAGTGGGCTATTTCCTATCAGTGGTTTCTGATCACATTGCACATCAGGAGAAGCATCTAGGCAGACCGTTTAAACAGGAGGATCCTTCTTCCTCATGAGTGGTACTTGAATCCAGAAGTAGAAGCTTGGATTTTCTGACGCTGGGACATTCCTTGCTGCAGTCTGTTTACCACCCTGTCCAACATGAAGTGCAGCACTTTTTACCCCTGGTCCGTCTTGAGGGATAGTCGCTGAGATATGCTCTTCTGTATACTTGGCCCCAGGTCTCCTGTACATTTACCTGCCAATTCAACTCATATTAAAGTTTCTTCAGAAAGCAGCCCATAGCAGAGCAACTGTGATACCCATTGCGATGTTCTGACCCCGACAGGTATGGTAGCCATTCCTTTGGTCTCACCTGTGGCACCAACTATTGTTGCTCAACCCCATTCCAGGGCTGATTTCCAACCCAGATGGGATTCATCCACCCAACTTTCATACCCTCAGGTTAACTGTATGGTTTCTCCAGCTCCCATGATGGTAAGAGATCCCAAACTCTTGGACAGAGTTATTAATATTTTATCCTCTGCTCAGAAGCCTTTGATATGAGAGATCTATGCTTGCAAATGGAAACACTTTGCAGTTTGGGGTTCATTCTAAGGATGTATACCCTTTTTCAACCCTTCACAATCTTATATTTCCTTGCTGACCTTTTTCACTTTGAGTTGAGATATTCTACCATCAAAGTTCAGCTTGCTGCTATGTCTTATTTTCACACTGGCTGAGATAACATTCTTGTAGTATAAAGGGTAGTTTTTTTTTTTTTTTTACTCCCTCCAATTTGGGACTCTGTCTTTCCTTTAGATTGGACATTCAGGCTACATATTTTAGCCAGTCCTTCCTTTGAACCTTCAGCTACTATTCCATTAAAGTTTCTGTCTTAGAAAAACATCTTTTTGGTGGTTGTTACTTAAGCAAGACCGGTTTCAGAGCTGCAGGCTTTATCCTGTGTCCCTTTATGTCCAGTTTTCCACAAGAATAATGTTACCCTCAGGACTGATCCTTACTTTTTGCCCAAGGTAGCCCTGGAATCTACTTTGAACCAGTTTTTCACTTGCCTGTGTTTTTCTCGAATTTTATCAGTAAGGGAGAATATTTTCTGCACTGTCTTGACATTCATAGACAGCTGAGATTGTATTTAGACAAGACAAAAGCTTTTAGGAAAACTGAGCAACTCTTTCTTTTCCAAGGCCAGACTGGACAGGCCGGTGTCGAAAGCAGCCATATCTGTATGACTCCAGTTGCATTTTCTGTGCATACAATTTGAAAGAAAGTCCTTGCCGGCTAAACTTCTTTCTTCCAGTCCAGTGGCTACCTCTGTGGCCTTTTTCTCTAGAACTTCGATTTATGTCATTTATGCTGCTGCTGCTACTTGGGCTAATGGTCATATCTTTGTATCCCATTACAAACTGAATGCTTCCTCAAGGTCCAGGGCCTCTTTTGGTTTCACCATTTTGCAAAATGTTATCTCCTAGGATCTACAAAGGATGTTACTTGTTTGGGGACTCTGTTCCACAGGTTGAAGCCGGACGGAAAATACAGCATCGGTTGTGAAAGTTGTGTACTTAACGATATATCTGTGTTGTCTGTTTCAGTCTGGTTCAACCATCCATTCTTCCTCTTATCTTCCTTTTTTGGGTTTTTATTGGCCATGTTAGTGGGTGGCTCCGCTTCACCCTTCCGGTACCTTGTTAAGCCCCAGGAGTGGGTCTTACATGTTTAATGTCTGTGTGAGGGTAGACTCAACCTGAGGTAGATAGAGGAGAGCAGAGTATTATGGGTAGAGGAGGCGAAGCTGTAGAACTGAAGTCTCTTAGAAAGACTGATGTCAGATCTGACTCAGATGTCATAATCCACATGTTGAACCAGACAGAAACAGACGACATGGATATATCGTTATGTTAAGTACATAATTTTAATTTTTTAGGGATGCAACAATGAAGTCAGATTGCTGGTAAATGAGCCATGGATGTAAGTTGTTTATATTTGAGGGAACTTTCGGCTGTATTTGTTCCAGTAAAAGGATAATGTCTTTGGATAAGATCTGCTAGGAATAAGAGAGCAATATATTGCGGAAAGGGTAAGTTTTAACATAGGTGCTATGCAAAGTGCCCTGTAACTGCATATCCCCCATTTTTTTATACTACTTGGGGAAGCATCCCTTATTTTATGTATTATTGTTAACTGACTCAGTGGAAGTCGTATAGTACATTTATTGAAGAATCTACCATAACAATAGATCTTTTGAGGCAGAAGTGATTTGGGTATTAATCCTCCATCCACACCATCACTCTGCATCTGTTAAGTACGTTTTTCATGCTTTACATGTTGGTTTTACAACATATTATGTTTTGTGACCTACTGCTACTGTTTTCATACTTTAAGAATCATTTGGTATCGGTTGCTCAGAAGGCCTCATTTGTGTACCTGCCAATGCTGCTAATAATGGAGACAGGTGCCAGACAGAGGAGTATTATTTTATTTTCTATTTGTTTGATGGCAAAAAGAGACTGTGTATGTACTCTGTTACTGTTTTGTATGTCATCTATGGTAAGTGACTCTCATAAGTTTACCCCGCACCTCTGTGGATTTACTGTAGTACTCATTTCTTCCACCTCTATTAGATTGGTTATTAAGACTGTATGTGTAAAGGAGTTTTTGGTGTGATGTGAGTTTACATTGTTAACTGATAGAAGCCAGTCGCTCTTAAATGTGTAGGTGTCCAATAAAAGTGTTGAAGCAGAAATCTGAAACTTCAAAAAGCCCAGGATACTTTATTCAAGTTTATGGCTTACCAGTGAGACATTTTTTCCCTGTAACAGTGCATTGGATATTAATGGTGTTTCCAAAGTTTTGAACATTTTTGGAACTGTAAAGCAGTTAGTTTTATTTAAGATGCGATACAACTGATTCTTTAAAAAAAATATCTGAAGTAGTTAACTTCATTTATCTGCAACCTGTGGGTATTCGGATCCATATCGGATCCGAGCCAGCAACTTTTTCAAGCACCTGCTCCAAGCTCCTCCCTTTACCCACAATCCCTCACATCTCTTACCTTCCCTCAGATTTCGTTTGCTGCTTCATGCATCAGCATCGTGATCTCTTTAACTCCAAGTTGGGTGTAGTAAGTAAACAGTTTTTCTTGTACTTTTAGTGAGTGTGTGTGGTCGTTAGTTTAACTTTATCCTCTCCTTCGCTGTTCATCATTTTTTTTTCTGTAAAAAAAAAAGTTATAGTTGTAGTAAAGTAGTATAGTAGGCCTTCCCAACTTTGGTGTGTGTGTGTTGTAGTGTTAGGTTAAGTTTTGGATGACTGGGTTATAGTATGGCTGAGCAGCCAAAACCTACTTATAAAAAGTGCACAGTGTGTGGCCATAAGCTTTCATTGGCTGATGGCCACACTCTGTGTTATTTGTCTGGGTGTTCCCCATCTTTCATTACCGTGTAGTGTGTGTCAGGGGTTCAACCCCAGGGCCCTAAAAGAAAGGAAGGCAAAGCTGGTAGCTAAGGGCCTTCTGCCAGTTTTTGCCTTAGACACAGTGACCTCGACCTCGGCTCTTCTAGTAGCTGATCAAACCCCCCAGACTGTTACTCAACCTCCCACTAGGCCTGTTGAGTGGGGGAATTAAGGAAAAGAAAAGAAGGACAAACAGAAGAGAGGGCATAGGCAACGCAAGCGGTCTCCAGAGTGGGAGCCCTTCCCTAGCTCATCTTCCAAAGTGACTATGACTACATCTCCTCGGCTCCACTCCCCGAGGTTTTCCCCGGAGCCGACGGAGCCCTTGGACCCAAAGCCTTCATCGAGTTCATCGCACCGACCAGCCAGATGCGAGTCGGTCGCCTCTTTGCACTTGACTCGGAGTCTGTTGGAGTTAGATATGGACAGGATGATGAGGAGGTTCATTCAGACCCATATCCAAATGGGAGTCTTGCCAGGCCCCTCTCCAGCTGGAGAGGGGACCTCCATGCCCTTTTTTCATCCATTTTCTCCTTCCCCGATCCGGCCTGCGGTTTCGGGATTTATGGATCCAAGGATCCTCGGAGCTGGGGGTTCGGCGCCGGCGATTACCTTGAGTTGCTCCGATCAGACCTGTTCAGATCCGAGCAACTCTCGGGGCTGAGAACAGGGAGTCGGATCTGAGGGGATGGAAGTGTTTTCAGCTCTGACATTGTCGGATCTGAGCCGTTCTTTCGGAACCCCGGCTACCTCTGCCTCGGCCCCGATCCTCACAGCGGAGCCGGGGAGAGTTTCCTCCTTGTTGGTTGCTAAGGAGGTGCGCTCTCCATCGGCCTTCGACGTGGCGGAGGGTGTTCTCTCCCAAGGATCGAGACCCCAGCCTATTTCCCTGGACTCCGCCCAGGCTGCCGTGGATTTGGTCATGACTCCCTTCAGCTTGTCACACGTACCGCCTGTGCTAGAGGATCCCCAGGTGGATCCCATAGTGGAACCCCCTGTGACTCACGAGCCCTCTTCAGAGTCCCATTGAAGAGGCTCCCAGTAAGCACACATGCAAAAGTAGTCACCTGGACTCCCCCGAGTCCCTGACAGAAGATACTGACTTAGATGAAGGAGAGGGTTCCCCCAGGTCACCTCCCGAGGATGTCTCCTTTGGAGACATCATGGAGATCCTCCACCAAAGGGGAGATTGGTCAGCCCAAAATCCCTCTACGGATGAGTCAGTATTCCTGGAGGCCTTTGGTATAGGCTCATCTACATCCTGGGTGTCCCCTCCTGTGGATCCCTTAGTGGATCTTAATACCATGTGAACATGGAAGGAGCCTGACACCATAGAGCCAATACCAAAATGCCCAGACAGGATCCTCTCTCTCCTCCCTTAAACAGACAGGCCTTGTACAAGGGATCCCCGGTGGATGCTGTAGTGGCTGCAGCTGCCACCAAGAGGGAACTTGCACAGGAAAGTTCCTCTGTCCACCCTCCGTACAAAGAGTCTAGGGCGGTGGATCGGTTTGGAAAGCGAGTATTTTCTTCAGCGAAGTTTTTCATTCGAACGCTGAATTATTTGGCACAGGTCATACGACTTCAATGAGACGTAGTCACAGAGTGTGATGTCTCACCCCCAGAGTCTTTGTCGCCAGTGGACAAGCGATTATTCTCCGCGAAAATGCCGACTCTCAAATCTGTATCGAACACGTCCATGCGTCTTCTTTCCCATGCCACGGAAGGAGCGGCTAGGGTGGCTGGGACTGGCGTAGTTATGAGGCGACACGCTTGGCTCAGACTTTGTCAATTCATGGTCCCCTTCAAGTCGTCATTCACAAGTGCTCCCCTTCGATGGTTCTTCCCTGTTCGGGAAGATAGTACATGACACTCTGGTCCAGAGCGACAAGGATGGGAAGACTCTGTCTGCCGTCGGAGTCTGCTTTTCTAGCCCTCAAAGAATCCTTTTCTAGGAATCAGCGAGGGCAAAAGAAGATGTGGTTCCAAAAATCACAGTTTTCCCGGGATGTTTTCAGAGTCTAGTCTTACCCCTGACTCCTTACCTCCAGTTCCTGTTAAGCCTGACATATATTACAGGTTTCCTGACTCTCATAAATTCCTTTTTAAAAACCCTGCTGCAGACCCAGAAACTATTTCTCAGGGTCCCAAAGGAGTTAAAGCTTCTGCTGCAAAAAACCCTACCCCCTCTGACAGAGATTCTAGGGCACTGGATAGATGGGGAAAAAAAAGGTTTACACATCTGCTACCTTGACTGTAAGGGCCTTAAACTGTCAGTTTCATATGGTCAAATATCAACAACATGTCATGGCATTGCTTAAACAGAAAATGTTGTTAAACTCTGAATGTGCAGAAAACAAGGAAATGCAGGATTTATTGCATGCAGCTGAACAAGTTGGAAAGCATACTTTGCAATGTTGTTTTGATTCTTTAGAGGCCTCCTGCAGGGCCACATTTACAGGTTCTGTAATTAGGAGCCATGCTTGGTTAAAGGAACAAAATCTGCCTGATCATGTTAAAGTTAAATTATTAGATGCACCTTTACAGCATAATACTTTGTTTGGTGTTAAGGCAGAAGAGGTGTTAAAGAAAATGGAGGACAAAGCTAAATCTACGCAAACGGTCAAAGATTTTTTACAAGTACAGCCACCTAGGTTTAGTAGACACTGGCCAACAAAGAATTGGTCCTTTCCTCTGTCAGACAGACCTCAAAGGGGCAGACCCAGATGCCCTAGAGGCAGATCCCAGGCGCAAGGTTCATTCTGCTCAAAACAATGGGGGGCTTCTACCTCCAAAGTTGGAGAAGACAAATCACAACCATTCAGGAAACAGTCCCAATGACTTTCCCCTGCCTGCACCAAGCACTTATCTCCTGGCAGCCCCCTTAGGGGGAAAATTAGCACATTTTTCTCAAAATTGGCACATTATAACCCAGGACAAGTGGGTCTTAAATATTGTGTCACAAGGCTACAAGTTCCATTTCCATACCCTGCCAAAGGCAAATGGCTGGCCAGATCTGCCAAAAAATCCATGGGCAGAGGCACAAAAACAAGTCTCATCTCTCATGTACATGGGGGCCATTCAACTAGTACCAGAGCAAGAGCAAAGACAAGGATTTTACTCGAGACTGTTCTTGGTACCACGAAAGGACAAGGCATGGAGGCCAATACTGGACCTATCTATTTTGAACACATTCCTGGATATACCAAAATTCAAGATGTTGACTTTGCAGCAGCTTCTGCCCATGTTGGGCAAGAACGCTTGGCTTGTAACTTTAGACCTAAAAGAGGCATACCTGCATGTCCCAATCAGACAAATATGCAGAAGATACCTCAGATTCATGACTGGCTCAATGCATTACCAGTTCTCTGCACTGCCCTTTGGCTTATCTACTATGCCCAGGGTCTTTACAAAGTGCCTGGCACCAGTAATTGCATTCTGCAGACAAAGAGGAATACAAATATATCCTTACTTGGATGACTGTCTAATTCAAGCAGAGAACAAGGACATTCTTCTACAGCATCTGGCATTTGTGAAAAGACTTCTAACATGCCTAGGGTACACTGTCAACAAAAATAAATAAAAACAAGTACCCTCTCAAGAGATAATATTCCTGGGTGCAAGCTTAAATACAACTGCCCAGATGGCTTATCTCACGCCAGACAAACAAAGGCAATTGACTACCTATTTCAAAATGCTGGCAACAAAGGCCCAGTCATCTGCAAGAAAAATTCTGCAGGCTTTGGGCTTCAGGGCATCCTGCATCCTACTAATTCCATATGCAAGACTGCATATGAGGAAACTTCAGTGGTACCTAAAAAGTGTTTGGACTCAATATTGCCACAGCCTGGAAACTATGATTACTCTCATTCATTGCCTGCAACAGGAGTTTCGATGTTTGGCAAAGGCTTAAACAAGGGACAGCCATTCACATTACCCCCAGCCAGGCAAACACTAACAACGGATGCATCGGATTATGCCTGGGGGGCCCACATGGCAGGAAGATGCATTCAGGACACATGGCCCTCAAACCAAATGCATCTACATATCAATCAAAAAGAGATGCTAGCAGTTCAAAATGTCCTGACAGCCTTCAAGTACCTACTTCATCCGGGACAACTACTGATAAAGACAAACAACACCACGGTCATGTGGTATATAAACAAGCAGGGGGCATTCATTCTTACCCTCTTTGCAGACTAGCCATGACTTTGTGGGACACAGCATTGACTTACCAAGTACACCTGTAGGCACAATTCCTGCCAGGAAGGAAAAATACTCTGGTAGACGACCTAAGCAGAAACCTCATGGATCCCCACGAGTGGCACCTAGATCCACAAGTCTTCAGCATGATAACAAGGAAATGGGGATGCCCGGACATAGATCTATTTGCCTCCCCTCACAACTACCAACTAAAAAGATTCTGCACAAGGATTTATCACAGACAAGCATGGAAAGTGGACACCCTATCTTTCAGCTGGAAAAACCTATCAGTATACGCATTTCCCCCTCTGCCTCTCCTCCCCAAGGCACTCCTAAAGGTCAGACAGGAGAAGCCAAGGAAGATACCAATTGCCCCAGACTGGCCCCACCAGTACTGGTATCCAATACTAAGGAGCTTGTCTCAATGCCCAGCTTGGACCTTACCTCAGATACCTCATCTACTGTCCCAGCAAATCAATCAGATCATGCACAGCCAACTCAGGACTTTAAACCTGGCAGCATGGTTGATAATGTAGTCATACAAAACACACCTCTCAGTAAAGCTGCGATAGATGTCATTTTGGAGGCCAGAAGGCCTAGTACTAGAAAATCTAATGCTGGAAAATGGAAGAGATTTTGTGGTTGGAACCAGGCACAAGGAACTGAGCTGTGCCAAATATTGCTCAGATTTTGCAATACTTAACTGAGATGCTGGAGAAAGGTCTATCTTTTTCATCTATTAAAATTCATGCCTCTGCCATTTCGGCTCATTACAATACAGAGCCACCATTCTTTTCTCATCCCTTACTAAAACAGTACCTCAGAGGAGCCAAAAACTTAAGGCCGCCAAGAAGATCACCAATGCCTGCATGGGGCCTCCACTATGTCTTGGAAAAACTCACCCTGCCACCTTTTGAGCCAGCTGCTATGGCTGATATAAAGTTTTTATCTTGGAAAACAGCTCTGCTCCTAGCAATAACTTCTGCATGAAGAGTTTCAGAGCTTCAGGCACTTATGGCTGTGGAACCTTTTATCATTTTTTTATCCAGACAGGGTCTGTCTGAGGACAAACCCAACATTTATGCCGAAGGTGGTGTCCAATGTGGCTGTTAACCAAACTATTCATCTGCCAACTTTTTATCCAAATCCACAGAATAAGGGGGAGATAATTATGCATTCTTTGGACGTACACAGACAGCTTAGATTCTACTTGGACAGAACCAAAGTTTTCCAAAAGACAGAACAATTACTAGTGGCATATGCTGCAGGATCACAAGGAAAGGCTGTCTCAAAGCAGACTGTTTCAAAGTGGATAGACCACTGCATTCATTTCTGCTACTTACACCATGGCAAGTCAGTGCCTAAGGGCATTAGGCCACACTCCACCAGAGCTGCAGCCATTTCAGCAGCTTTTCTTAGGGGAGTACCAGCCAAGGACATTTTAGAGGCTGCTGCTTGGAGTTCAGTGCACACCTTTACCAAGCACTATCATCTGCCACTCTACTCTAAATCCAGGGCAGGCTTTGCCACTGCAGTTCTGCAGGGCCTCATAGCCGCTCCTAATGCTGTTTAGCTCCAGCCTCCCATTCATAGCTTTGGAACTCTACCCAAATGTAATGACTGCAACAGTGAAACACGAAGAACATAGTACAGCTGTGTACACTTAACATAAATGTAGATGTTCGAGTGTATTCACTGTTGCAGTCCAGGTTACCCCCGCCATCCCCCTTTCTTCTGACGGAACCTATCTTTCCTTCTCTGATTTATACAACCTATGTGGTGTATTTGCTTGTAGATGGAAGGTAAAGTTTATATTGGTGCATGTCTTTATATGTATATACATTTTGGCTACCCTTTTAGGGGGGCACCTGACATCTGGGGCAAGAAAAACTAAAGAAAATGGCGTCGGCCGCATCTTTTATACCCCTGACGACCTAACATCAGGGAAGGGGCAATAGCGGCCGATGCAGGACCCAGGACTTTGGAATTCAGGCTGACTGAGGGCAACCTGCCAACAGGATTACCCAAATGTAATGACTGCAACAGTGAATACACTCGAACATCTACATTTATGGTAAGTGTACACAACTGTACTTTTCCTTACCTAGACAATTGGCTCCTCGCTGCTGCCACCAAGCGTCTTCTTTAACATGGCCAGAGACTCCTTCCTGCATCTTGCAGTCAACCTGGAGATTACCATCAATGTCTCCAAGTCCCTCTTGAACCCGGTACAAATCTTGGAATTTATTGGGGCACGGCTGGACACCCTCCAATTGAAAGTCTTTCTAACTGGAGACAGGGTCCAGAGCCTACGGTTCCATGTATCAGCAATCCTTGGCCCCAGGCTACCAGTGGCAGGTGACGTTCTCTGAGCCCTAGGGTCCGTGGCCACAGCAAGCTTGATCCTTCCCTGTGCGCACCTTCACATGCAGGTGCTTCAGTGGACCTTTGCAGTACAGTGGTCTTGGCTAGACCTCCCCATGGACTACCCAATTCAGCAAAGCCTGCAAGGCATCTTCTCTGGTGGCACCAATCACCGGAAATCTTGGCAGGGCAACCCTTCATAGCACCCACAGCCCAAGCCACAGTAACCACGGAAGAATCCCAGCTTAGGTGGGGGTGGCACTGTCTGGGGAAGACAGTCCAAGGCACGTGGTCCCAGACTGAGACCAGATTGCATATCATTGTTCTGGAGATGAGGGCAGTGCTTTTAGCGTTGCAAGCCTTTCATGCTGTTCTTCCCCTGGGGACGATTTTAGTTGTCAGACAACATGCCTGTTGTCTGGTACATCAACAAACTGGGGAGAACCAGATCGTACCCTCTCTGTCGCGAGGCTATGAGAGTGTGGGAGTGGGCGATCTCCACCAGTCGGTTTCTGATTGCAACGCACATCCCGGGATGCTCCAGCAATTTAGCGGACAGATTGAGTCAGGCTATTCTAATGCCATAAGAGTGGTCTCTGAAACAATCGCTAGCGGAGGAGATTTTCCTTGCGTGGGGTCAGCCTTGCTGCGATCTCTTCAGATCTCCTTCCAGTGGGAAGTGCAGCGAGTTCTTCGCCCTGATCCCCTTGCCAGGGGACTCCCCCAGAGATGCTCTTATCCATGCTTAGCCTCCCAGGTTACTGTATGCTTACCCCCCCATTACTTCTCATTCCGAAGTTTCTTCAGAAAGCTTGCTGACCGGGGTGTAAAGTGATCCTCATTGCCCCATTCTGGCCTCATCAGGTGTGGTTCCCCTTCTTCTGGTCTCATGTTCTAACTCCTCCTTGGATTCTGGATCCTTGCCCTGATCTCATCTCTCATCCCTCGGGCACCTGTCCGCCCGACCTGGACAGCCTCAAGCTGATGGCTTGGTTCCTCCAGTTCCCCTGATTGCTAGGACTCCCAGTCTGTTATCTTCAGTAAAGACTATTCTGGTGGCATCCCACAAGACTTCCACTAGGAAGATTTACCTCAGCAAATGGAAATGTTTCTCTATTTTGGCTTCTCAGAGGAACCTAGATCCCTTTACAGCCCCTGTTCCTGCAGTGTTGGAGTTTTTGGCCAATATTTTCCAACAAGCGGCTAGTTCCTCTACAGTAAAAGTGCAACTGGGGCCATCTCTAATTTTCATATTGGCGAAAATATGAATGCTCTCGCCTCTTTGAGACTGTGTACAGCTTTTCTGAAAGGCACCTTTCTTTTATGCCCTCCGGTTAAGGACTCAGTCCCTCCTTGGGACCTTACCCTAGTTCTGCAGGTGTTAGTTGCCCCTCTCTTTGAACCTGCAGCGTCAGTAGATTTGAAGTTCTTATCCTGGAAGACAGCTTTCCTAGTGGCCATTACTTAGGCCAGAAGAGTTTCTGAGGTTTAGGCTTTGTCTGCCGTGCCCCCTTACTTGATCTTTCATAAAGACAGAGTCTCGCTCCGCACAAACCCTTCCTTCTTACTGAAAATTACTTCTGAATCAAACATTAATCAGACTATTAACCTGCCTGTTTTCTTTCCAAATTTTCAGAACAAGGGTGAATATAAACTGCATTTGCTAGATGTTCATAGACAGCTTCATTTCTGTTTACACAGAACTAAACCCTTTCATAAGTCTGACCAGTTATTCGTGTCCTTTTCTAGACCCTTTTTGGGCAAAGCCATATCCAAGGTCTACTTAGTTTGATGGATTACACAATGTATACTGCAAGTCTATAAGGACAAAGGTCTGTCCCCGCCTGGTCCGTTAAAGCTTATTGTACCAGAGCTATGGCTACTTCTGCTTTTTGGTCTTTGGTTTCACTGGATGATATCTGTGCCGCAGCGACCTGGGCAAGGTCACATACACTCATTTCTCATTATAAGTTGGATTTGATCTCTAGAGGGAGAGCATCTTTTGGCTCTGCGGTGCTCAGAAATATCTTTCCATGAGGGCCTCCCAGAAGTTTTGGTAGCTGGGGACTCTGTCCCACAGGTTGCAGATAAATGAAGTTAATTACTTCAGATAAAGAAGTTATATACTTACCATAACGTTACATCTGAGTAGTTATACTTCATTTTCTGAAACCATCCCGCCCCCCTTTCCCCCAAACCTGTTCTAGGTTAGTGATGTTATTGAGTTGCTGATAGTTTGGATAGTGGCAAACTCGATCTGAGGGAAAGTAGGAGATGTGAGGGATTGTGGGTAAGGGGAGGAGCTTGGAGCAGATGCTTGAAAAAGTTGCCGGCTTGGATCAGTTATGGATCCGAATAACCACAGGTTGCAGAAAATGAAGTATAACAACTCAGATGGAACGTTATGGTGAGTACATAACTTCTTTTTTGGTCATGACACTGAAACACTGAGGTAAGCTGTAAAACTGAAGTATTAAATGAAAAAGCTTAAACCTAAAGAGTTATGCATATTTTTTTTGCAGAATATATTTTGGAGAAGTTCAACTGAGTGGACTTGGTGAAGGTATGTATGTGTAACATGAATTTCGTAGCTAAGGTTTACTTAAAATTCTAAATCTAATTAGAGCATTTGGTTCTAGTGCTTGTTTATGTGACTCAAGCTAAAAGGGTCTGTTCAGAGTACTGTAAAATAAGTAATTATAACAGTTTCTTAAACGCCCTTATTTTGTGTCTTGTGCTAAATGTCAGTATTTGTATACTGTGTCCTTTTCCCATTGTGACTTGCAGTTGAAATGCTGTATAGTACTCTAGATCTTTGTTGCCTTGTCTGTCATTACTCTGCACTGTGGGCATAGTTTTTTTTATATAACACCTATATGATAAGTCTGCTTGTGTGTTGAGCTCATAAATACCTGAAAACAGTTCTAGAGAATGATCGCTTGGTGTATATATTGTAAGTATTTATGTATGTATGCCAGACTCTTAAATACTTAGAAATAATGCTAGGGCTTAATTTCAAAAACAGTTTTAGTGAACATTTTCTTTGGGTGGGTCAAGGGATCCCACCACAACGTGTTAGAAAATTCTTGTGTTATCCAGTTTAGGGCTGCAGACCTTTAGGCCAAACTCCATGTAGGGAGTGTGTGCTGATAAATTGCTCCCTGTAGATTATATGCATTGTATTCTTGTACATCCTGCTGATCCAGTAGTTGAGTGTTGTACCTTCTGTTTGACAGCCTTCATGGAAGTGCAGGAGTAACACTTCATTCTATACATGGATAGTAAGGTTATTCCACTATCATGACCCCAAGTCCATTTGGGTTGGAAGGAAAAATTGCTGAGATATATTAAATGGTTGTGCTCTTAATGTACCTTAAGAACACTTTGGGCTCTCATTTTGAGTAGACAACATTTTGTTGAATTTTTTGTTTCATGGTGAAAAGAGAGCTGTGTGATCCTTGTTGAGCTTTGGCTCTGTTTCTTATTTGTAATCATGTTCTTTATTTTGGAGTCTTCTACCTGTGACACTGACAAAGCTTGTGAGATGAAGATTTAACATTGCTGAAGTCAGTTGCCCAATCATAACATTATGGGGTAGTGATGAATTTCTAAGAGTCATAATTGCATTCCTTAGACTAGGGAATTACTAATGGGAATGAGGACGGACAAGTCAGAGGTTATGATAACTTGGAGTATTTTCCAAGTTATCATTTCCAAGTAAGTGATCTTAAATATTCTACGAGTCTTAAGTATCCAAGGTGTTGGGGAAGATGGCATTCTTCCTGACATCAACTGTTTTTGTTAGTCAGTTTATTTTGTGTGGTCTCAGGATTTGCACCGTTGTTTCATATTCCTAAGAAAGAGATATTTGATTTAGATGCATCCTGACTTGGTCAGAGGTTTGTGATGCTGGAAAATTATAATACCAAAGGCATAGCTATGGGGTAAACTGAAAGTGGTGAATGTGTGATGGCTACACTATGATGAGTTCAAAAACCAGGAATAAAAGCTGCATTATGTTTAGCAGAACATCTTGTTCATTAGGAGTTCTTAAAATGTGGTACACAGTGATACATAGTAAATTAGGGAGCCTGAAGCTTATATCATATCTGTAAAGCAAAAAGTAAAATTAATTTTGGCTGAGATCACTTTTGCAGGAGGATGGATACAGCAGAAAACAGTACAGGTAATAAAAGATCAGCAAAAGGGGGCTAGAAAATAGAATTCTAGTCCAGAAGGAGGGACAAAAAAGGCAGCGCAAGGCTGATAATTACAAAGCTTAAGCAAGAACAATATTAAACTTGTTTAGGGCTGGCTTCCAGTTTAGATTAGGGGAGAGGCTAAATTCAATAGTTGAATGAGCAGGGTTATTTGGAATGGACGCAGATGTGCAGTGGATGAAATTAACTTCATAAAATTGAATGATTAACATCAGAAGAATAGGTTATTGCATACCTCTGAATGTCTTGGTGCTAAAATCAGGGAGAAAGGCAAAGTAATGGAAGGACAATGACACAAAAATAGGGACAATTTTAAAATATTGCTCTTATTAGTTGCTAGAATAAAATATTTTGCATTACCACTCATTTTCTGAAGGGTATCAAGTCTGAAACTCAGATGTCTGTCATTATGTACCAACAACAGTCTTCAATGATTTGCCCGAAAACCACTGATTTTATGAGGGATGGTATAAAATATGAGGCAGTTTGGACATTCTGCGAAATTCTGAACAGTTGAAGATGTACGGGTTATTGCTCTAGAAAAATTCCAGTGTTCGGAGGCCACTGCCTCTTTGTGCGGAGTATGTAACCTATAACTTCAGCTAAAGTCATACCTTTGCCTGAAAGCAGTTTATGAAATAGTTGGTTCATTTAAATATGTTTTCTTTAGCAGTTTTACAGCTGATTGGCTTGCTAGAAAACGTATTGCTGTAATTGTAAATAGTTTGATTTAATGCATTATCGGTCCTGTTGGCTGACTACATTTATCAGAACGTATAAGTGGTAAGTTTAATATATGTGATTGTACCCTTTTAACTAATTTGGTTGTGTTTTTTGTGGGGGAGGCCACCAAAAGAAACTGCATGACACCTAAAGAGAAGTTCATCCGTTTCATTTTGAATTATAAAGAGGCTGCTTACTTCAAATGACTACAGCAACAGAGATAGGAAGTTGTTTACTCAAATGCCAGAATTTTATTGACTGACCTCTATTGCCAAAAGGAAACATTTTAACGGCACTTTTTTTGTGTCCTCAGAGAGCCCAGCACTTACGGAGTGCTTTCTTAAGTTTGTCCATTTGTAACATTGATTCAGCTTTACTTTTATTGCAGCCTTCCCTCGATTAGAAGTTACTTGCAAGGAAGTGCCTCAGTTTTGTTTAGGAAATAACACTGAAATAAACAGTGATGACTTATTTGAGTATGTTCGTTGGACTGAAGTTAGTGTAGGGATAGAAAAAAGAAATGCACATATTTACAGGTATCTGTGAAAGCTCATTAAGTTAAGGAAAATAGTTGCTTCTTCTCACTCTCTAGTGAAAAAAAGGTTTAGATGTGAGTGAAATTATTTATTATCCCTGTCAGGTTTCTGCCATGGAAGATTCTCCCCAGTCTTTGGGATACATCAGAAGATATCTCCTTTACTGAAACTTTGCATATGCCCTATGTGTAATTCCTCAATTACAGTGAAAAGATAGAGGTGAAAAGGGTTTCCAGATGAGACAGTCCTTCCACTCTGCTGTATTTTAAAAGTATTTTGAAGCCTGAGGGATGCTTGTAGCATTTGCCTTTTCAGGGGACAACCAGGATTATATAAACACTTCATGGTGAAGCCTCCATTCCAAAGAAACCTCGCTTGCAGGTTGATTCTTGATTTGCTCAACCTTAATTTCAGCTGTTAAGGAAAGCTGATCTTAGCAAGTGGCTAGTGGAACTCGTCATAGCTGCATACTCTTGGGCTTTTCTTTCTTGTCTCTGGAGGATATAAACTTCCTTAAAAATTGCCCTGGTTAGATTTTTTTTAGACCCAGCTGGGTAACACTGAGCACAGTACTTACTTGGGAGGAGTTTGATTGATAGTTTGAAATGGGTGACCATGCCAAACATTTAACATTTTTCAAGAGGCCACCAGAAGCTTAAAATGTAGAAATTCCTCCAAAGGATTATCCAATGTTAACTTTAATTTTTTGAAAACAGTGACAGAAAGCAGTTGATAAGAGGTCAAATAAGTTGACCTTACAGTATCATACTGCATGGCAGAGTAGATGTCACTAATCATTGCAGTATAATGTGGGAAAGGGAATCAAATTTTTCTGTAACCAATGAAGCCTGGGATAATGTCTTGGCGATCCCTAAGTGCACTACAAAGTCTAGGAGTTGTAGTTTATTTTGTCTGACAGTGTCAGCTTTTGTTGGGTTTTTTGAGGAGCATTCAGTTGTCTAGGACTGAGCACTTAGCAACATCACTGATTATGCTGTTAGCGAAAAATATATCCCAAGAAAATGGAAACATAGGCAGAACTACAGTAAGAAAGCTTAGATGTAATCTGATTTGAAAGTAGTGGAGTGAAATGTTCATGCAGGTTGAAATAATTTAACCAGACTGAAATTGCAGATTAGATTGAGTTAGTTAGTTAATAGGGTTGTGTCCCTGCTTTTAGCTCTTACTAACCAAAGTTGATTAATTTTCTTTTTGAGGCTAACTAAAGTGAATTGATTTTGCATTGCAAATATTCTGTTATATAATATGTAAAAAGGAGTAAGATGCTGCTGGTGTGAACTGCTTTGCTTTTACTGTTTGGTATAGTTTTTTTTGTCTTTTATTTATATAATTTATTGTGTTATGTACTTGTATAAAAAGATAACTGTTAAAAAAAACTGCGTTTTGAAGGCTAATAGTCATTGTTCTCACAATTTTCCATACCTAAAAAGATTGACAGGTTTTATAAATCTTCTGCAGATAGACACAATTTATATAATGTTAACAGGGCTGAGACTGCAGCTGTCTTTGTGAGCTTCTACCCAAAGTAAGAAAACAGTTTCCCTTACATTTCTACTGGATATGAATTTTAGCTTAGTAGGTGACTATAAAATGGTGTGTGTGTCTGTATGTATAGATATACACACACACAAACATATATAGTACTTTAGGGGTTAAAGGTAGACTATTTGCTCTATGATGGAACTTTAAGAATCTATGTGAACCAAATTCAAGAAACTCTATAGTGTGTACTGAACAGAAATGCCGTATACACTACAGAAAAAATAGTTGCAACAGTAGATGAAATAGGAATACATACAGAAATGTGCTTGTGATGTTGCAGATGCTGTAGCAAGATCTTCATGTTACGGTTGATTTCAGAGTACTAGGTGGGCTTAGAGGAGTTTTGTAATAAGGGTGTGAAATGGTCTAAGTGCTCTTTTACTCTAGATTTTTTGTTTGGTTATCCAGCAAACAGTGTCACTGTTCTTGTAGAAAAGAAAGGCAAAGCAAGGTTATTGTTTAAGAATAATATGTATGTAATTCCTGTCCCTCAGAAGTATTTTTTACTGCCGATAAAAACTATATAGGGAAGGGGCTCCTATGCAGCATGCAGCAGAAGTAGTTCACTGGAAAGCTGTCGTACTATTATTCCAGGTATATCAGGACAGAAGATGCATTCATCCAGATGTCTTCAAAATGACCATTACCTTAAAAAAAATAAATAATATATATATATATATATATATATATATATATATATATATACATATATATAGATTTGTATGTATATATATATATATATATATATATGTATATATATATATATACATACATACATATATAGGGAAAGGACTCCTGTGCCTTCCTTGAAGGTTGAATGTCGAGCTGGCACCTTAGCATTCGTCAAAATCTACTGCCAATCATTAGCGGATCGGAGTTCCACTGTGGCGACCCCTAACTGGGAAAAGCCAAAAGACAACAACATAGGGAAAGGACTCCTCTGCAAGTCTTAGATCAACATAAGCAGTTCAAAGAAAATCAGTCTATAACTGTGATATATTAAGAAAGGGTAGATTTCTGCAGAGGTCTTCAGAGTGACTGTTACTTTCCTTCACCCTTCCCAAAAACCATAGGAGATGAGGTTGAGTCATCATTCTGTGGACAGCCAGTAGTCACAGGCAAATAGGTGCTGGAAACAATTCAGCAAAGTCCTACAGTAGACTTCATTCAAAAATCTCAGAAGCAGTTAGCTTCACACCCTCTGTGTCATCAGGCCCATATAACTCTTAAGCTGATGGTTCAATTTCTGGTAAAGAAGACTAGCTAAAGGGTTCCTTCTAGTCAGGGAAGACAAGGTTTTCATTAGCAATTGGAAACATGTTTTTGCATGCAAGGATATTAAGGATGATTAATCTAAAAGCTTTATTTTGTTTCTTTGAGCATAACTTTGACATAGCTGTTCTGAACTTGGAAGATGTATGCTTTTACATACCAAGGAGGTTTTTCCCAAAATGTGCTTCAGATTTCTTATAACTCATAGATTCATAGGTAATTACTAGGATATTGATCTGTGAGGATCTTTAAGAAGCCTGCACTTACATTCCTGTGGTGGTTTTTAGCCTTTATATTTTGTATACAACTAACCAAGAGATGGGCTGAACAAGGATGTGTTGGGACATTTACATGTTTCATCTATCCATGAGAGACAGGGGTGCTTAATTGTAGATGAATTTGCCGTTACTCGTGTTCGTATAAATTACATTTGAATGGAGTGCTTTATGTAGACTAGAAGATGGCTCTGTGTAAACATTATTCTCTGTGATAGAAGTCTGTCCTCTCAAAATGTTTTATATATTTGGCAAAAGAAATTGGGATCCCTTGAGTGGGTGTTTATAATGCCGTTGGACTTGCAAATGTAGGTCTGACAGAGTGGTGTCTGTTGAAGCTCTGTACATGAGACAGAGGTTGCCTGTTAGTAGCCTGAAATTTGTTGAGAAGACGGGCAAGGCTTTGCGATGGTCTGCATGGTTTTTATGTTTAGATCCTTAATTTTTTTTATTGAGAAAGCTTTGTGGTCATTCCAGCTGTGACAAGTGTTTGGCCAGGTGCATACTATGAAAGGCTTTATAATCCATGATTGGCTTAATGAGTGATGTGTATAGTGAAATGATTATCAGTTGTAGATCTGGCTGAAATACCTATATATATATATATATATATATATATATATATATATATATATATATATATATATAATTGGGGTCCAAATGGAGAGAAGAATTAGTCAAGAAAAGGAGAGTAGTACTGCTGGAATTGAATTCATCACCAAGTCTTGGTAAGTACCTTCATGTGATGGACACCGTTTTCACAAAATCTCACCAAGATGACATTGATATATAGATTGTATTTTATGTAGCATATATCATGAAGAAAAGTAAAAAAAAATAAATAAATGGGTGCACAGGTCCCAGGATAAAAAAGTAAGCAATCCTGGTGTACACACTGGTGCCTGGAATGGAAAAAAAAGCCAGTACAGAATCCTGAAGATAGAGAAACATCCCTACAACAGGGTTAGTGCAGGCCAAGGGAGCATATGGCCTGTTGTTGTAGAAGGAGATGGTAGTCCACAAAAACTGACGGGCCAAAAAAGAGACATAAAGAAGACTAAGTAGATTATTGAGAATAAGGAAGAAGTCATGTACTGTTACTATCATGCAAGAAGCTCACAGAATTTTCAGACTAAGGAGATGCAGAAAGATTAAAAGAGAAATGAAAGGGGCTCACATCTGGTATGATGTTATAGACTAACCAGCTGTTCCCGTCATTGGAGAATGCGTTGTTAAGTTAGCCAACTCGGAAATTAAAGTGAGGAAAAACTGCAAAATCTGTCTGTGAATTATGGAAGAAGAACTCCCACGAAGAAAGCTGAAAGGAAAGCTTCAAAAAATAAGTTTGTACCTTTCCCAAAATTGCAGGTCATGGACCATGATGATGATAATACTCCTAAAGGTAACAGAGGTAGCTGATGGGGGGGAGAGGGCACACAGATCACATTCAGGAAGGTCTTGGGAGAGATTAGGAAAATGAACCCTACTCTCAAGAAGTTCATGACGGATACTATGGAGAGATATTGGGAAACTGAGTTGGTGTTAAAAAACCATGCAGACGCCATCCAGGAGAATATCCAGAAGACAGAGTAGTTATGATTGTAGGCCAAAGCAGCTGAAGCAAGGTTGGAAATGCTGAAAGCGGTACTCCGCAATCAAGAAAATAGAGCATGGAGGACGAATTTAAAATTTAGTGGAGTACCAGAAAACTATCCCTTAGTGGACTGACATGGGTTGTTGCAACTAGGACTAAGCAGGCCCATCAGACTGCATGGTGCCCAGCGCCCCAAAAGCACCTAAGAAAAGTTCTGGTCTGCTTCAAGAACCTTTGGCAAAAGGAGGAAGTTTTATCATGCCTATGGAATGTAGGTACAAAGTGGATGTATAACCAAACAGATTTTTGTAGATTTGGACTTCTCTCCAGAAACAAGAAAAAGGTGATTGACTTTTCTCCCTGCTATATGAATGACAAGACACAAAGGTATCCATATCAGATTGCTGTATTCAGCTGTATTTAAAGTATTTCTAGCTGGCGGGACAAAATCCATTGAAGACCCTAAGGACACCTTGGGTTGGCTGGAAGGTGCACAACAGTTGTGGTCACCACAGAAGACTACTACACAACAACACAACCAGAATGCCAGGGAAAGTAACAATACAGAATAAGCAGCATGCAGGCCAGGAAGGTTGCTATCCTGACTGAAATCACTATTGCAGTGTTCTTGACATATGTGCTGCCATCTGTGACATTCGGACTTGGTACCAAAGCTTTACCTTCTCTAGATCTCACACCTGATGCATGACATCAGCTCATATGCATTGGGGTATAAAGATGGACGTATGAGCACGGTTTCTCAGACTATCTTGCCTCCAGTTCTAACGCAAGGTTGTGCATCTATCGGACCATTTGTTGTTAGGTCATTGGTACTTTTACTTAGATAAGTGCCCTATTGGGGAACCTTGCTTTTTGTCTTTTAATTTTTGCTAGATGTATAGATGTCCGCTATGAGGGGTAAGTGCTGCTATGGTAGGCAGATTCTGTACAGGGGCTTGCATACCAGGTGTCTTTGCCAGTCCTGGAACATGATCACAGATCTTTCTGTCTATCATTCATTCCTAAAACCCTTAGGTTTAGACTTTCTTCTCCCAACAGTTTTCTCGAGACCCAGCATCTTAAACTCTTGGCCCAATACAAGATGTCTGACTCTGCTTCATTGGATGTCCTTCAGCTGCCGAAAAAAAACTTGAGACCTCGAGCAGAGCCACAGTCCAATCTTTCTCACTCTGATGTACTTGCTGATGTTTCAGAACCCACAGTACATCAGGCTACTTTGCAGTAGTCCTCTACCAAGAACCTGTCAGTGGTGATAATGGCTGCTGAGGCATTGCAGACTACTGATACATGTGAGGAGCCATGTCTTATTTCAGAAGGCCTTGTGGCATCAGATTCTAGTTAGGTGAGAAAACTCATGCTCTCTCATAGAGGTCTGACCTGATTCTAATCCTCCATGTCTTATCCCAGGGACACATCATTCTTAAAAAGAAAAATACTAAACATGTGGCCACCCTTCAACAGCTAAAAAGAAGGAGTGGATGGATTTTTCACAAGAGCTACTCAAAGCTATTATGTCTCTGAAGCCCCCTCCTCTGGGTCTCCACAAGCACAGGCTACACCTCTTAAACCTACTCCAGGTTTCCTCTTCTTCTTATGAGGAGCAAGACTATGACTCATTCTCTGGACTCTTCCTGTCAGCTGCACTCTCAGACAAATCTCTTCCAATGAAGCGGACTCCCTCTTACCGGATTCCCTGTAGAGGAAGTTTCTTTTGGAGAAACTATACAGAGCAGCAGCCCTGGGTCAGTAAGCTACTGGCTGGCCGGTGTCTAGTTGCCCAACCTGGATTTCCTGGGATAGCTCTGTTGAGCGAAAGGTGGACATAAAACCAACCATCCTGCCAAACATGAAATGAGAATTGCTATGCTTAATGCAGGTTCAGTGACAGGATGCAGCTTGAAAGTGGATGACATGATCATACGGAGGATTCTGGACATCCTGTGTATCCAAGAGATGAGATGGAAGGGCAGTACAGCAAAGCCACTTGGCTTGGGATCCAGACTGTACTACTCAGGTGGGAGACAGGCTAGAAATAGTGTAGGAATTGTGAGAGAGAAGCTTCAGAAGGCAGTGAGGGATATCATCGGAATTAATGACAGACTCATGGCAGTCAGACTCCAGTGTAATCATAGGACAGTATTCATAATCTCAGCCTGTGCCCCACAGCAGGGTTGTGATAGTGAGGAAAAGAGTGCATTCAGACAGCAGTTGCAGGACCTACTAGATGAAGCAGGACAACATGAATTGATGTTGATAATGGGTGACTTGAATGCACATATCGGGACAGACAGAACAGGATATGAGGACTGCCTTGGTCCACATGGGTGGGGCAACAAAAAGAAGGAGAAGCCATGCTAGACTTCCATCTGGCAAATGGCTTGATAGTAGCCAACACATGGTTCAGAAAGAGAGGCAGTCACAAGATCACATACAAGAGTAGCCAACGTGCAACTCAGGTAGAATTCCTCCTAGTAAGGGAAAGGCACTGGGGCAGAATCCATGAGCGCAAAGTCATCCCCAGTGAAACAGTCGACCCACAGCATAAACCACTACTTGCTACAATCAGCTGAAAGCAGTGGTCAGAGAAGGCTGTGAGGTCAACAGAGACCAGGCTGAAGACCTAGAAGTTGACTGGAGAGAAAGTATAGCAGTTCAAGAAATTACTGAGGGCTCTAGCATCCTAAGAAGAGGAGGAAGTAGGAGCATTGAAGAAGAGTGGCAGCACCTAAAACAGCATGTGTTAGGACTACAGAAAAGATATGTGGATGAGCCAGGTATGGGTATAAGGTACATAAGGAAAGCTGGTGGCGGAATGCAGAAGTCCAGGAAGTCATCAAAAGAAAAAAGGAGTGCAGGAAGAAGTGGGAGACAGAAAAGACTGACCAGGCTAGGAAGGACTACTGGTTGGCTAACAAGGAAGCTAAAAAAGAAGTTACAGTAGCAAAGAACAGGGCATTGGAGGCACTGTACCAACTTCTGGAAAGTGACTTAGTAAGTGGCACAAAGAAACTCTGTCAGGTTGCAAGGCAAAGACAGAAAGATAAAGCAGATAGTCAGACACTCTTCAAAAGGGATGCCAGCAACAACCTGCTCACCAGTCTACAGGATATCAAAAGCAGATGGAAGGAGTATTTCCAGCAGCTTCTGAATGAATAAAACCGCACAGAAGCTGTACTGCCCCAGAAACAAACTACGATGAGAGAAGAAGAGGAGCTCACCTTAGAAGAAGTAAGAACAGCACTAAGGAAGATGAAGTCAGGGAAAACAGCAGACTCAGATGAGGTCACAGCAGATATGATAAAAATGCTGGATGAGAATAGGGGAGAAATGGCTCCTGAAGGTGCTAATAGCAGTGTGGAGAGAAAGGCATATCCCAGATGACTGGAGAATTTACTTGTGCCAGTGTACAAGAAGAAATGGGTCATCCACAACTGTGGGCACTACAGAGGCATCATACTCCTACCACATTGCATGAAAGTTCCGGAGAGGGTGATTGATAAACGGATACGCAGAGTAGTAGAATGTAAGATGGGAGATGAGTAGTTTGGATTCAGATCAGGATGCAGCACAAATGACCCGATGTTTGCATTGAGACAGATACTTGAGAAGAAGTTAGAGATGAGGAGAGAGTCCAACTACTGGGCATTCCTTGACTTGGAGAAAGCATATGACAAGGTCCCAAGAAAGCTGATCTGGGTAGTACTGTGGTGGTTTGAAGTCCCAGAAACATTGGTAGAATTAATGCAGGCTGTGCACATGGACCCAGTGACTCAAGTACGAACAGTGTTTGGCATCACAGAGGGGTTCCCAGTGCGAGTGGGTGTACACCAGGGTTCAGCTCTGAGCCCACTGCTGTTCATACTGGTGATGGACTACATTAGCAAACAGGTTGGAGGGGATAGATCAACAAAGCTGCTGTATGCAGATGATGTGGTAGTACAGGCAAACTCTGAGCTAGAACTTCAGCAAAGGATTGGAGAATGGAATGGAAATCTGAAGGCACATGGGATGAAACTAAGCACAGATAAGACTGTGGTAAAGGCAGCAAATTGGGGAAATCAGAAGACGCTGAGAATAGAGATAGAAGGGAAGATAGTCGAACAGGTAAACAGCTTCACATATCTGGGAGGGCTGGTTGAGGTGAGGGGTAGTCTGAATGAAGAATTTAAAGCTAGAATCAGAGGGCTGCAGCCAACTGGAGTAGATTATCAGGTGTAGTCTATGACAGAAGAATGCCAAAGAAGCTGAAAAGTAAGGTGTACAAGACAGTGGTGCGACCAGTACTACTGTATGGTACAGACACCTGGGCAGTAAAGGGAGAACATTTGAAGAAGCTAGAGGTGATGGAACTGAAGTGCCTGAGAAAGGTGGTAGGATGCACACTGTGGGACAGACGAAGAAATGAGGACATAAGAGCAGAAGCCAACATACCTCCAGTTGCAGAAAAGATCAAAGAGAACAAATGATGGTAGTTTGGGCACGTGTATTAAAGCAGAAGACAATATGGTGAGGAAGATTTGGGACAGACAGGAAGAAGGTAAGAGGAAGCGAGGTCATCCAGCAAAGAGGTGGATAGATTGTGTGAAAGAAGATCTACGACAGTCAGGCATGAGTGTTTAAGAAGGCAGGAGTGTGGCACTGAATCGAGAGAGCTGGCGACAGTTACCCAATACCCCGACCCCATGTAGAAAAAATTGGAAACAGGGCTGGTGATGATGATACAGAGCAGGGCGAAACACTTTATCAATCCATGCAAATTTCTGATGCTCAGAAGAGGTACTACAGCCCCCAGAAATGGATACCCCTACCCCTTCCCTAGTCCATTCTGTGCTTGAGGCTTTCCAAGTCTGCTACTTCTGTACCTCTTCTGTACCTGATTCACCAGCTCCTAAGAGACCAGGCAGGATTTGCAAAGGTCCCTGATAACCTGAAATATCTGCATAATAACCCTGTGGCAGACCCTTCTGTAGCATCGTATTCCCTTCAGATGAGCCCTCCAAGCTGCTGTCCAGTGCTAATGCCCAATGCTCTGGTAAAGACAGTAGGGCTATGGCTATGGCTAGATGGGAGAAGAAGGTTTACGCCTCAGCTACTCTTGCTTCTGTGGCAGTTAATTACCATATGCAAATGACAAAGTATTTGATTTCTCTTTTAACTTCTTAAATAAAGTTATCTTGGAGCTTCATATAGCAGACTCTAAGCAACAGATGCAGAGCTTACTTTCACAGACCATTTAGATTGCCTGACACAGCATTAAGTGCAGAAATGATGCTCTGGATGCTCCTTCTAGGACATCTGCCATGAGATTTGTTAGCTTTGCAGTCAGCCTTTGCCTGATCATTTTAAATAAAAAAATTCTAGATTCACCCTTGGACAAAGACTTGCTGTTTGGCCCTCATGCACCCCATCTTTTCATAATGCTGCAAGACCATGAAAGACTGCAGATAGAGCCTGCTCTCATTTCCTAGTTACCATAGTAACTACCCAGTTAAATCTACCTCCTTAATTAGAAGGGATCCAAGGACAGTCCAGAAATAGAGGAAAACACCCAGGAAAAGATGCTCTGAAAAATCCCAAAGGGAACCTCCAGCTGGGAAGCCACTCTTATGAGGCAAATCTGTGACTAATCCTGCAGCGTCCTTTTCCATGCCCCCAGCGCCATTATCCCTGTTTCTCTTGTTGCTCTTATTGTACAGGTGGGAAGCTATTACCACAGACAGGTGGGTCTTTTCCATCATCAAGGAAAGTTATGTCATGTCCTGAGAAGAAGTACCCCCTCTGGGAGACATCCTTCTGGCCCCCATTGTTCAAGACGTCTTGAGTCATGGTACCATCAAGCTGGTACACAAAGAATTCATGGGAAAGGAGTTTTATTCTAGGGCCTTTCTATTCCCCAGACAAGAAGGGCAGTGGAGACCAGTCCTAGACGTGTCCATCCTGAACACTGACCGAAAGGTACCATCTTTCAAAGTGCTCTCTTCAGGCTCTTCTACCATTCTCCCATAGACCTGCTTAGCATCATTAGATCTCATGGATGCCTACCTACACATTCCCAGCACTGAAGCTAATAGAGAATTTCCAAGTGATCCATCTCATCATAGTGGCTTCAAGACCACGCATTCCTTGCCTGCAGCTCTCTACAGTACAGTTCCTGTCCTGGTAAAGTTTAAAAGACGTGAGGCTCTTTCCATTGGGCCTCCCCCGGCTTTAGCTACGTCCATACCGAGGTGATTTAACAGAACAAGAACTCTTCCGGCCTAAAAGTAGAACACATAAAGCCAAACTTTAATATAAATAAAATATTTTACTATAGCCTTCGGTTCCTTTCCTTATCTCTCTCTTCTTTGACTGTTTTCAACTGTTTTGAATTTGGTGTAGCCCTGCTCCGTTATCCCTTGCTGCCCTGAGGCTCACTCCACTCCCCTACCCCCAATTCCCACCCACATACCATAAAGTTATACTGTATCCACCTTTACTTATCACACACAGTACTAGTGAACTACCAATCAGCTTCTTCACCCAATGTCCAACCACAACACAACTACTTAACCATCCTAAACCCCATCCACAATACAGTCTTGTCCAACCTTTCCTACTCTCTCTCATCTTATTCATAAGTTATCCTACCCAACCCGCCTTAGCTTCCTTCAGCACACTCCAACTTCTATCCCCTTCATACCTAACTCATTCTCACTATCTATTCCCACACTAACCAAACCATCCATCATCTCCCTTTAGCTCCTCCATTCTCTCACTCACAACATTGTACGTCATCCTCCACATCTACTTAACAACCACACTGTTTCTCTTTCTTGCATTCCTAATTTTATGTCATACTAAACTCTTACCTGAAACCGTCTCCTACACTTATCCATTCACTTAATAATAATGACACTACACAGCCATCCTTAATCTCTCCATTCTGTATAATTTCTCCTAATCCTAATACTATCTTACACCCATCTCTTCCCCCAAGCTTAAGCAAAGATTCTACACTTATTACCCCTGTCATCCTCAACTTACTCTGTTGGCAAGAACTGTTTTTCTAGATGGAAACATTCACTCCAATCCTGGGCCCTCCGTCTCTCCACTCTGCCCCACCTCAACCATCCCCTTCTGACACCATACACCATGCTTCCCCCGCAAGATATTCCGTCCCGAAACATACAAAGCCTTGTAAAACCACTGAACTCCAATCATGGATAACCCACTACACTCCACATATCTTAACCTTATATGAAACATGGCTAAAGCCCCACATCTCAAACAATGAAATCTTACCTCCCGGATATAACATTTTTCAGCTAGATAGGTGGAGGTGCTATTCTCTTTTCTGAGCAACTTAACATCTCCCTTATATCCACTCCTATCCCTAATTTCCACCCAGCTGAAATTTTAATACTCAACGGTCACATACATACCATCCCACCAGGTAATCCCCATCCTTGAACACATAATGTCATGGATTTCACACAACATACCCTATGAAGCAGTCATCCGTGGTGATGTAAATGTAGACTGGAAAAAAATGACTACCGACTCCCCAAATCTCAGCATAAATCTTCATGGTTTTAATCAACTAATCACATGACCTACTTGCATAAATAAAAATACCAATACCATCTCTATCCTAGACTGGATCCTTACAACTGATCCAAATGTCTACCATATACCATGTAATCTTCCTGACTCCAAAAGTGAACATTTCCCCACTCATATCCAAAGACACTCTGTCCAACCTTTTAGATCTCACTTATACAGAGACTGCCACAAACTTTCCAACTTTAATGTTGAAACATTTAACACTAGACTCTCTGCCATTAACTTGGTCTTGCCTCCATCATCTTCCCCTCAGTGAAGCAGTACTAGAATTCAACCATGTTTCCTTGAAATCCTTAACTCTCTTTCCATTAAGGAAAATTAGGATTAAAGTCAACTGTTTCCTCTGGCTTTCAAAAGACACTTGCTCCCTTATGCATAAAATAATGTTTGGAAAACCTCGCTAAAAAACATTTGGTTGGTCAGAGTGCTTAGGTATGAATCTCTGAAGTCTATCAAGATGAGTGATATATTTAAACAAATACATGCCAAACATTAGTGGCATGAAGTGAGACAAATGTTTTTCACTTCAAGTTCAACTAAGTCAGCAAAAGTCCACTCTTTCCACTTATTCTTAAACAGCTGAATTCCACAAATGTGATCGATGCCTTGTAGTCTCACATTTATGCACCAATTTCCATATTGCTTGTTTTTTTCCTGCTCATTTCCATCTCCAAACCCTAGATTCTGATTGTTCCATGGTGCTCCAAATTCTTCTGGTCAACCACTGCAGTATACATGCATATTTTCTTCTCTTCAAGTTCAGGTTGAAATTAAAGCTGTATTAGCATATCTATATGTACTGTATCTTCCAGACTAATTTTGATAATGTCTGTGGTTTACTAAAATTATAGACTTAACAATAACCGAGTTTCATTTTTTTTTCAACTTATCAGGTTTTCAGACTGTTCGTGTTGGGATGGTTGGAACCCCTATTGGCACCATCACTTTATCTTGTGCTTACAGGACCAACTTGGCGTTAATGTCCACCAGGTAATTCAAACTTCACTGGCACTTAAGTTTTATATTAAGTATTCATGTTCGTAATGCTATGTGTGAGTTGCCCATTTTTCCCATTTACCTCTGTATGTATCCATTCAGCTCATTCTTACTTTATTTTTTTTGTTAGATTTTAATCTGAAGTCTGTTGAATTGCTGCTGCTTATTATTAATTTTGTCCTATCAGTTGTGAGTGAAAAAAGAATAAAAAGGAACTTATTGAGGAAGTTAGTAATGCTAAGCGTAAGGGTTCTTTTGTAAGAGCATAATACATGGAAAGAGAAGCTAAATATGTTCCAGAGAGAGTGGGAGAGAAAGCTGTAGAGAAGGGGTGGGGAACTAGGGTTAAGTGTTTCAAATTGCAAATATGACTAAGGTTTTGAAAAAGGGAAAAAAGGTGCGCTATGGAGTGGACTAGTGAAGATGAGCTTAAAGCTTTCAAAAGTATCTAAAGGTGTGCTTTTCTAAGATTATAATGCAAGGACATAAAAAATGATTTTTTGTGTACTAGAGATAGTGGTAGTTGGGAAAGGAGGAAGTAAAAGCTCCCAATTTTTTTTAACAAGTCTGTGGAGTAAAGCCTTGACTTGAAGCATGTGACAAGGTCCGTTAGTGTCCGGATGTTGGGGGAGCTGGTTGGGGTGGATGGGAATGACTGACTGGTTCCAGCATGCCCATTGTAGTAGAAGGAAGACTGAGCCATCTGTAGCACTGGTTGCTTCGGGTAGAAACTCTATAGACTGGACTAAGAACACAAGATCAAAATAAGTACCTGGAACTGCCAGTCAGTGTTTTGCTCTGTAGATGGGACTGGGGTATGTGTTTAGGGACTAATGTTGCAGTCCCTGCTTCAGCAACACGCTGGATGCATTGCAAATCAATCAGCAAATTAATTAGTATGACTCTGTGCGGATCTTATCAGTCTTCTACATGCCTAGCTTCTTTTAGTAGGCTTGTGCTTTCTGAGTTTGCTGTTCTACCAAGGATGGCTTCAATGTATGAAAGTAAGTGGGTGTATTTGACAGTCAAATTGTCACAGGGCAGAAGAAGCATAGAGTAAATGTCTGCACATTTTTGTTGAAACCAGTAATTTAAGATTTTTGTCTTATGTCCCAAATGTCTAAACTGCATGATTCCTTCATTGTAGTTAATTATTCAGGCTAAACTTGTTCAGGAGGCATATGGTGAGCAAAACATAAAGGTAAGAGAACAGAGAAACTAACCTCAAAATATGGTTCATATCTTTGAATCTAAATCCTTCTGTGTTTCAGACAGTATTAGATTTGATTCTTTCCTGTCTGCAGTAAAACAGTTTGGCTCCACAAAGTAGGTGATATGTTGTGCTAGTGACATCCAGGTAACCTCAGGATACTGCAATCAAAGTAGATTATGTTTAAAAAGAACTGCACAAACTGGATCCAAACAAAGCACAGGGAGGGGACATAATTACTAATAATGACCTGAGAACACTTCAGCAAGAACTTGCAGTACCATTATATCTGTTATTTACTAGGTCATATAAATATGGGGAGATTCCTCAAGACTGGAGAACTGCACTTATTAAAGCTGTCTTTAAGGGAAAGGGGAATAGGACAAACCCAGGGTCCTACAGACCCTTAATTCTACTTTCATGTTGTGGAAAAATAATGGGGGAAGGTAATATTGGGTAAGTTATTGTCAGAATTGGATAGGATGAGACTTGATACCATATTATCAGCATTTATATGTTGAAAATAGACCTATTTACCCATATGTTGAAAATAGATCTGTTACCACCTGTAACATGATGTTCTATAACAATATAATAACAGCCATGAATGAAATAATTGTGCTGTGATATAATTTATATAGATTTAACTTGAGCATTTGTCAGGGTCATACACAAAACAATGATCAATAACTCAGAACAACTTTGTACTGATGTACTCTTGATACGATGGATAGCTGCATGGCTTACAAATAGGCCATGACAGGTATCATACACCAGTTGGTCAGGTGAAATTCTTGGTTGCAGTTAGGGTGTCCCACAGGGCTCTATCTTAGGCCCTTGTTTGTTTAAATTGCATTTTTTCATACGTTCATAGGTGTGTACTAGGCTAATGGTCCTGGAGCCTTTACAAGCCTAGCCCATAGAAGTGCCCTGGCACCATGCTGCCCGACGTTAGTTCCCAGTGCCTCTATCAAGTAGAGCCACTGGAATGATCCCCAGGGTGAACATTCTATTTCCCATCCACTCATCAAGATTTCTCTTGAAGAGGGACAGCGAGGTGCTCTGCTTGACAAGTGCGGGAAGTCTATTGTAGAGCATGGGCAGTCTCTGGGTTATGAACCTGTCCCCCCGGCATGTTCTGTTGATTGTGGTAGTGAGGTTGAGGTCTCTGGAGCATGTGGTGCAGAGGGATTGAGATTTCTTTAGATGTAGCATTTCTAACAGAGCTGGGTCAGACATGGCTTTGTAAGTCAGGCAAGTATTGCCTTTTAAGTAGGCGATATGAGACGGAGAATAACTGGAGTCTTTTGTGTCTGTCCATGTAGTACATGTGTTTAATGCCTAGGATCCTCTTCATGAGGTACTTCTGTGGCCTCACCAGTTGTTGCAGGTGTCTAGTGAAGTACATGCCAAATGTACCATCAAAAATGATTGGGCTAATGAGGGAAGAGTAGAGAGAGATGATTACCTCTTTATTCCTGGATGCAAAACCCTTGGTAATGAGATGTGCCACAGAAAAGGACTTTCTGACCACATTGGTATTGTGGTGGTCGAAGGAGAGGTTGCTGTCAACTTGCGTCCCCAGATCTCTTATAATGCCTTCAGTGTTCCGTGGGCTCCCATCGATGTTGTAATTAATGGAAATGGAGTTTTTACCAAAGGGGATGATGACACATTTTTTGGCATTAAGCTTAAGGCTGTGGTTTCGACAACAGTCATTGGTCTCAGTAAGGCCTTTCTGTAGGATGTCTGCATCACTTGGGGAGTTAATAATGGCTCCCAGCTTGCAGTCGTCTGCAAACATGGTCAGTCAAAGTCTCTTTGTGTTGGCATGGACTTCTGAGAAGTAGATGCCAAACAGGAGAGGACCCAGGACCGATCCATATGGGACTCCACTCGTGACTGGTCCGCAGTCTGACTTGGAGTCTACTACTTTCACACTGTGTGTTCTATCTGTGAGCCAATTTTCAACCCACCGACTGATACAGTGGTTGATGCCTAGTTTGAGTTTATCATTAATTCCTGAGTGAGGAATGGTTTCAAAGGCCTTGGCCAGATCGAGGTGGGCTGTATGCACTGCCTTACCTTCATCCACAGCCCTGGTGACTGACTCAAAGAAGTCAACCAGGTTGAGCAGTCATGATCTCCCTTTCACAAAGTCAAATTGCATGGGGTCTAGAATTTGGAGATTTCTTATATCTTTGTTAATTAGGTCCAAGATGATGCACTCCATAGCTTTACATATCAGGCTCGTCAGGCTAATGGGGCGATAATTCCCAGGGTCTGTAGTTGCTCCCCCTTTATGGAGAGGGCTGACTGTAGTAGTGTGCCATTCAGTAGGGACAAAGCCTGATGTGAGGCTGCGACTGAACAGGACACACAGATGTGGTGCCAGTTCGCTTTGTAGTTAATGTAGAACACAGCCAGGGATATAATTGGGTCCCATGGAAGCTGTATTCTTGGCCTTGGACAATGCAGTTTTAACCTGTGCCGCAGTAATGTTGGGTGCCTGGCATTCTTCCAGCCCTTTGGGGGGAGGGGTAAAGTTGGCACTGAATCTGTCTGTCAGTATGTCGGCAAGACTTAAATTTTTCATCTGAGCTATTCTGCAGTCTGTATGCAGATGAAATGAAATTGGGTAAACTGATTACATGTGTTACAGATAAGGCATGTCTGCCAAAGAACTTGACTAAATTGACCATTTGGGCACAGTACAATAATATGCTTATAAATACATCAAAAAACTAAGCATATGAGATTTGGGAGACATAAATTATAAGGTGAAAATTTAATACAGCACACAGTGATTGAAAAAAGAAGTTATGTACTCACCATAACGTTCCATCTGAGTAGGTAACTTCATTTGTCAGCAACCTGTGGGTTACGAATCCGATACGGATCCGAGCCGGCAGCATACCAAGCTAAAGATCCGAGCTCCAAGCTCCACCCCTTACCCATACTATCCTGCAACCTCTTTCCAATCCTCAGATCGCGTTTACCACCTGCACAAACAACAAAACAAACTAACAACCTGAGAAGACCTGACTCCGAGACAAAACAAAACTCGAACATCTAATTCAGCTAAATAACTATTCAGGTTAGGGGGAAGGAGGGAAGGACGGTTGCTGACAAATGAAGTTACCTACTCAGATGGAACATTATGGTGAGTACATAACTTTTTTATCTGAAGTAGTTAACTTCATTTGATCAGCAACCTGTGGGACAGAGTCCCCAGCTACCTGAAATCGTGGGAGGCCTTTAAGGAAGAATATTCCGGAGCACTGCAGAGCCAAAAGCAGCCCTTCCTCTAGACACCAAATGTAGTTTATGAGAAATAAAGGTGTGAGAGGATGCCCAGGTAGCCGCTGAACAAATGTCATCCAGGGAAACTCTAGACCAGAATTCAGCAAACGTTGCCATACAATGCGTAGAATGAGCACGAACTCCCATTGGTTCTGGCAAGCCAGATTCTCTATATGCTAAGAGAATACAACTCGAAATCCATCTGGCAAGAATCACTTTGGAAAACGGTTTCCCTAGAAAAGATTTTGCAAAGGAGACGAAAAGCTGGTCACATTTACGGAACACAGTCGTCCCGTGTAAATAAAAACATAACTGTCTGTGAACATCCAGTAAATGAAGTTTATACTCCCCTTTGTTCTGATAATTGCGGAAAAAAACGGCAAATTAATGGATTGATTAATGTTCATCTCGGAAGCAACTTTGGGAAGAAAAGAGGGATTAGTCCTGAGAGATACCCTGTCTTTGTGAAATACAAGGTATGGAGGTTTGATAGAAAGAGCCTGAAGCTCCGACACTCTCCTGGCTGAGGTAATGGCTACTAAAAATGCCATCTTCCATGACAAGAACTTCAGATCAATGGAAGCTGCTGGTTCAAATGGAGGTGCGACTAATGCTTGAAGAACCAAGGTCAGGTCCCACGGTGGGGATGAATTTCTAATAGGAAGTCTCAAAAGAAAGGTAGCTTTTAGAAAGGCCTTAC
Organism: Protopterus annectens; assembly: GCF_019279795.1. Taxonomy (NCBI): domain Eukaryota; kingdom Metazoa; phylum Chordata; order Ceratodontiformes; family Protopteridae; genus Protopterus; species Protopterus annectens. The sequence continues at coordinate 94,985,148 of NC_056743.1, forward strand.
AAATTCTGATAGCAGTGAGAGAACCAAAGTTGTCCCCAATATGGAAATGTGAAATAGCAGCCAGCTGAACCTTTACAGTAGATGAACTGGCCCCCTGCTGAAAAATATGAGACAAGAATTCTAGAACCGCTGGAACTGGTGCGTTATAAGGATCCAAGTTCTTATGTGAAGTCCAAATGGGAAAAACATTTCCTTTTACTATTGTAAATCTTCCTGGTAGAGGGTTTATGCACCACCACAAGAATGGACTTGACTAGGGAAGAAATACCGGTAGTCCTGGCAACTAAGGGAACTGGATCAGCCAAGCTGAGAGCTTGAGCTTGTCCAGGTTCCCGAGGGGTGAGAAATCAGATCCGGAATGGGATCCAAGATCCAGAGAGGAGCTATGAGATGAGACCGTAGGCAGGGGAACCAGACTTGACGAGGCCAGAATGGGGCTATGAGGATAATCTTGCTCCCCAACCGACGAGCTTTCTGCAAAAATTTTGTCATCAGCGGAAGTGGTGGATACGCATAAAGAAGTCCGGGCGGCCAAGCATGGACTAGTGCGTCTCTGGGGGCTTCTCCTAAAGGAGGAATTAGAGTGAAAAACTCGCTGCACTTTGCGTTGGAAGGCAATGCGAAGAGATCGCAGCAAGGCTGACCCCACTTGAGGAAGATCTGTTCCGCTATGGAAAAATTCAGAGACCACTCGTAAGGGGAGAGGATAGTTCTGGTCAGTTTGTCCACCTGTAACGTGCATTGCTAACAGGAAGCGGTTGGTGGAGATCTTCCATTCCCAAACTCTCATGGCTTCTCGGCAAAGAGGGTAAGACCTGGTTTACCCCCTGCTTGTTGATATACCAGACCACCGACATTGTCTGACTGGATCGCAATAGTCCCCGGAGGAAGGAAGGCATGAAGAGCCTGCAACGCTAAAAGGACCGCCCTCATCTCCAGTACATTTATATGCAGAACGGTCTCTGTCTGAGTCCATGTGCCTTGGACAGTCCTGCCTGCACAATGCCCCACCACCCTAGGCGGGAGGCGTCCGTGGTCACTGTGACCTGGGGTAGGGGCATAACAAAAGGTGGTCCTTCTCAAAGGGCTCGGGATTGGAGCCACCACATGAGAGAGTTCCTGCAAACCCTGCTGAGGTGAATCAGCAAGTCTAGTGGATGGTGTAGAATGGACCACTGGACTTGCAAAGTCCACTGTAAAACCTTCATGTGCAGACGAGCATAAGGGATCAAATTGATCACTGTTGCCATGGACCCCAAAGCTGTCAGGACTAACTCTGCTGGAGGAGCAGGAGACTGAAGAAGAGCTAGTACATGTAGAGTCATGCTGTGAAGCCTGTCTGGCGTTAGGAAAGCCTTGACCTGAAGGGAATCTATCCTGGCCCCTATAAAGTTTATAACCTGAACAGGTTGGAGGAACGACTTCTTGACATTTATAGTGATCTCGAACTGGGATGGTAAACTGAGGAAGAAGTCCCTGGCTAGAGAGAGTAGATGCCTGGTGGGGGCAGTGAGGAGCCAGTTGTCTATATACGGGAAGACCTGTATGCCCTGTAGCCTCAGGTGGGCCGCTACAACTGCCATGACCTTGGTGAACACCTTGGGGGCTGTGGTGAGACCGAAGGGTAGGACCCTGAACTGGTAATGACTGGCCCCTAGCCGAAAGTGGAGAAACCTCCTGGACCGTCTGTCCATGAGAATATGGTAGTATGCATCCTTGAGGTCTATGGTGCACATCCAGTCCTCCTCCTGCAAGAGGGGCAGGATGGATTGGAGCGTGATCATTCAGAATTTCTCCTTGGCAACAAAAAGGTTCATTGTTGACAGGTCGAGAATTGGCCTCAAGTCCCCCTTTTTTTTGGCACCAGAAAGAACCTGGAGTAGATGCCTGATCCGGACTGGTCTGGGGGCACATGCTGGATGGCTCTTATTACTAACAGCTTTTCTATTTCCAAAGCTGCGGGCCTCCCTTTGAGTGGGTGGGACATCTGGGAGGCACCTTGAGTAAGGGGGCTTGTTTATGAAGGGGATTGAATGGATGTTATTTGAAGCACCCAGCGATCTGTCGTGATGGTCTCCCATTGAACCAGGTGCCTTGAAAAATGCCCCCAACTGTCTCCAGAGAGGAGCAGTCGGGCAACCCCTCAGGGCTGCTGTGCGGGTCGATCGGAAAAGGGTTCCCGTGACCTGACGTTCTTCGGATCCCCTCTACCTCTGGGCGGGCATCCACCTTGTCCCCCTCTGCCTCTGGGGGAGAAGGAGTCCTGAGCGTTCGGGGCCTGCTGAGATTTCCGGAACCACATCTTCTTCTGTCCTCACTGGTTCCTGGAGAAGGACCTTTGAGGGGTAGAGAAGTGGATTCTGACGGCTGACAGCATTTTCCCGTCTTTCTCGCTCTGGACATGTGTTTCGCTGACGGTCTTCCTGAACAGGGTAGACCCGTTAAAGGGTGCATTCGTGAAGGACGCCTTGAAAGGTTCCGAAAAATTGCAAAGCCAAAGCCAGGCATGACGCCTTAAGGCGATACTGGACCCACTAGCTCTAGCGGCTCCTTCCGTGGAGTGGGAGAGTAGCCGCATAGACGTGTTAGACACTGATTTGAAAGTGGCCATACGAGCCAAGAAAGTCCGTTTATCCTCTGCCGATATGGACTCTGGGGGAGACTCAGTGTACTCTTTAACCAGGTCCCGCTGCAGTCTGATTACATGGGCCAAGTAATTCAGTGCCCTAATAAAGAAGGTAGCTGAAGCAAACATTCACTTTCCAATACAGTCCATTACCCGAGACTTCTTGTCAGGGGGATGGACTGAAGAACTGTCCTGAGCTAGTTCTTTTTGGTGGCTGCCGCCATCACCATGGCATCTACAGGGGAACCCTTGCTCCACAAAGCTTTGTCTGCAGGGGAGCTCAGAATCTTGTCGAGCCTCCTGGGGATCGGCTCTACAGTGTCTGGTTCCTTCCACGCCCTGGTGGTAATCAGGTCGACTAGGGGGTCGGCTGAGGGGGGACACCCAAGAGGTGGTTGGGCCTGTGTCGAATGTCTCCAGAAATACAGACTCATCCGAGGAAGTTTTTTTGGCGGACTACCACCCCCCCTGCTTTGGTGGAGCATTTCCATAATGTCTCCGAAGGAGACGTCATTGTCAACCCATGACTTTGGGAGAACCTTCCCCTTCCTCCAAATCGATGTCCTCGGTGAGGGACTCAGGGGAGTCCAAGTGCCTCCTTTTGTACAGGTGTTTGTGAGGAATCTCTTTGGGGGGACTGTCTGAGGGGGGGCTCACCAATGGATTCATGTTCTTCCAGGGGAACTGGCTGGGGCGTCAATGACACAGGCTGTCCCTTGGACTGGATGATGGAGGACAAACTGAGCTGCAAGGGAGCAGGGGCGGATCCCGAGGAAAAAGTGAGGGGTCTCGATCCTCTAGAGAGAACCCTCTACACAACATCAAATGCCGATGGGGAACCGGCCTCTCTAAGACAGGTGGACGGCACCCTTGGATCCGACAAATGGATCGGTGTCAGAGCCAAAGCACTTAGATCTGAGTGGACAGTGTGCTCCGACCACAAAGGAGCCGAAGACACATTCACCCCCTTGGATCCGATGCCCGGCTCTCGGCTCTGAGAGCTCGGATCTGAAAAGGGATCCAATAAGCTCGAGGGCATGGCCAGCGTCGAGGTGGCAATAATCATTGGCTCTGACTCAGAGGCTCCTTGGATCCGAAGACTCCGAAACCTGGTAGTGGATCGGAGAAGGAGCTATCTGGGCAAACATTGGAGCTGAACGCCCCCCGGGGGGAGGCAGCAACACTCCCATCTGCAGCTGAGTTTGCAGGAAGCGACGCATCATCTGGTCCATATCTGCCTCAGAGAGGCTACGAGTAGATCTGGAAGAGGCCGCCGAAGCCGGCCGGGAGGCCTGATGCAGTGACCTCAAAAGTGGTCTGGCCTCCTCCTCTGGCTCCGGAGAGAATCATGGGGAACGGAGCTGTGGGGAAGGAGGCTTGGTAATCTTTAATGGAGAGGAGAGAACCTTAGCTGGAAGGGGCCGAGGGGTCCAATTCGGCCCGCCATTTGTGGCTTCTCTCTCTCTCTCTCTCTTTCTCTTTCTCCCTTCTCTCTTTTCTGTCCTTTTTTGCCTCACACTTTCCCTGGGATGAGGTGGGAGGGTGAGTTCCAGCCAGGGAAGGAGGGCCAGATGGTTGGGCAACCGCAGCTGCGGTTGTCGCTACAGAGGGAGAGGAGGAAGAAGCAGCTAATTCCGCGAGTAGGAGACCCGCCAAAATCAGCTTTTTCTTCCTATCTCACAAGGCTTGCGAGTTAAAAGCTGCACAAATCTGGCAGGCTGAGGAAAGGTGAGAAACTCCCAAGCAAAGAACGCACTGAGTGTGACCATCCGCTGGCGGCAGCTTATGGCCACACTCAGTACATTTAGAAAAAGTAGTTTTCTGGCTTTCAGCCATTCCCTTCACAGACACACACACACACACACACACACACACACACACACACACACACACACACACGGGGAAAAGAAGGGCCTACTAGGAAATATAAATTACCAAGGAAAACAGGGGGATAGATTAGTTAAGAATAGGACTAATATATCAAAAAATATATAGAAAATACTTCACACACACAACCACTATACTTCCCAAATATTTTAAGAAGATTACTAGAAAAAGTTAAACTCGCCTGGAGCTCAAAAAATCCTGTGCTTGGCAAAGCCGCGGCAAACGAGATCTGGGGATTGGAAGGAGGTTGCAGGGTAGTATGGGTAAGGGGGTGGAGCTTGGAGCTCAGAACTTTAGCTTGGTATGCTGCTGGCTCGGATCTGTATCGGATCCGTAACCCACAGGTTGCTGATCAAATGAAGTTAACTACTTCAGATCTGTAGATTCATTTAAGGACTTGGTTATATATGTAGATCCAGGTTTGAGCTTTTCTTATCATATCAATCAATTTGTTAATGGTAGATGTGATATTGTCAATCTCGTCTTTATTCTCATTTTTGGGGTTCAGATCCATCTCTGACAATTTTCCAGCTCGAGGCCTTCAGTAAAGCCCGTGGGTTATACATTTACCCATAACTCCTTCCCCCCAATTACCTCAGATCTCATTTGCCACGTAGCAAAGAGGTTCATTCAGTTGTAGCTCTGGGCTTAGTACTAATTCCCATCCCTGGACAATTGGCTTGTATCTGCCCCAATCAGGCATCACTTGCTTCAGTCAAGAGATCATGCCCTTCAGCTGTGCTCCTTATTAAGCCTTACAGTAAATTATGAAAAATCTGTGCTACAGCCATCGCAGACCTTAAGATTCATAGGAGCAGAAATAGATATGACAGCTCAGATAGCAAGATTCTCTTCAGAGAGAGTACAAGATCTCCTTTATCTAGTCAACACACTCATAAAAAGTTCAAAGCCACCGCAAAACTGGTTCTACAGGTACTAGGAAAAATGGCTGCTTCCATCATTCCAGTTTCTTTTGCTCGTCTCCATATGAGAGTACTCCAATGGATGCTATTTGCTCAATGGTCGATCTTGGAATTTCCTATGTCTCACACGATAATAATAACCGAAAACTGCATGAAAAACCTACAGTGGTGGCTCCACTCACAATCAGTTCTTCATGGCCACTCTTTTATTCCCCCTCAACCTTTAGCCACAGTGACCACGTACACTTCCCAGATTGGGGGGGCATTTTCTGGGGAAGATGGTTCAAGGCATCTGGCAGGATCACAAGGCTCACCTGCATATAAATGTCCTAGAGATGATAGCAGTGCTTTTAGCATTGCAAGCATTTCAGGACTCTCTTACCTCAGGGACAATTGCAATCCAGACCGACAATATGTCTGTAGTATTGGTACATCAACAAGCAAGGAGGAATCAACTATTACTCACTTTGTTGAGAAGCCCTCAGGGTTTAGCATTGGGCGATGGCCTCCAACTGCTTTCTAATAGCAATGCACATCTCGGGGAGGTCAGTGTGATTGTGAACAAGTTAAGCAGAGCCATTTTATGGCAACATGAGTGGTCCCTCGACCAGAAAATAGTGGATATAGTATTCCACAAATGGGGCCAGCCTTGCTGCAACCTCTTTGCATCACCTGATAATGCCGTATGCAGTAACCACTTCACATTAATCCCTCCAATGGAGGGAGTCACCAAGGGATGCACATGTCCACAGTTGGCCCACGGGACTTCTTTATGCATTTCCCTGTGTTCCACTAATCTCAAAGTTACTACAGAAAGCAAGTTTGTTGGAGACAACCATCAGCCTCATTCCCCCCTAATGGCCTAGTCAGGTCTGGTTTCCCTTTCCTCAGCCTCATCTCCAGGATGAACCCTGGTTCCTGGACCCAGTTCCAGACCCTCTGACACAATTGTCGGGGATGGTTCATCCCAACATAGACAAGTTGAGATTAACAGCTTGGCTGCTTCAGTTCCCTTAATTGCCAGATTTCCGTCCCTATCCTCACCAGTAAATCATATAATTTTATCATCTCATAAATCATCCACTCGAAAATTTTATAAAAGCAGGTTGAAAAAATTTGCAGTATGGGCTAAGAACAAGAACATAGAGCCCCTTTACAGCACCGGTTTATATCATTCTTCAATTTTTGGCAGACATTTTTAATGATGGAGCAGCAGCAGCCTCAGTTAAAGTGCAACTGGCGGCAATCTCAAATTTTCACATAGGAGATAATGACCAATTATGGCTCATAGACTTTGTAAAGCCTTTTTGAAAGGCACTGTCATGTTAAGGCCTCCTATAAAACATCCAATTCCTACCTGGGATCTAAACTTTATTTTAACAAACATCATACGTCCTCCATTTGAACCTTCCGCCTCATGCGATATGTAAGTATTTTTCATGGAAAACCCTTTTCTTAGTAGCAATTACTTCTGCTAGAAGGGTATCAGAGTTAGAAGCCTTGTCCATAAAACCTCTATATCTAACTTTCCACAAAGAAAGGGTGTCGTTATGCACCAATCCATCTTTTTTACCCAAGGTGATTTCAAAGAATACCATAAATCAGTCCATTGACCTACTGGTTTTCTTTTCCAGTTTTCAAAATAAAGGAGAATATTCTTTACACCTACTTGATGTTCATAGGCAACTACGTTTTTACTTACACAGGACTACAGATCCAGGAAGTCAGACCAACTTTTTGTTTCATTCTCAGATACAAAGAAAGACTACCCAGTGTCCAAGGTCACATTATCCAAATGGTTGACAGCGTGTATATCGTACAATTCCAATAACAAGACCTTTCCACATAGTATTAAAGCACATTCTACTAAAGCTGTTGCCACCTCTGCAGCTTTTCAGGCTAGACTATCTCTGGACAGTATATGTGCAGCAGCTACATGGACTCATCCTCATACTTGAATTACTCATTACAAAGTAGATTTGGCCTCCAGGAGTAGAGCAGCCTTTGGTTCTGTGGTCCTGAGGAATATACTCCCTTGAGCCACCCAAGAGTTCTGTTAGGGACACGGTCCCACAAGTGAGAATAAAGGTGAGATTGACAAGATCACATAAAGAAGTTTTGTTCTTGCCATAACGTTCCATAGATATATATATATATATATATATATATATATATAATCTATATATCTATATAGACTCAGAAAATAGAAGGGCTGATGAATGAAGAGAATGAGAGAGAAAGAAGGTTGGATGATGTGGGGATAGTGAATCAGGAAGTGAAACAGATTAGCAAGGAGAAAGTAAGGACAACTATGAAGAGTATGAAGAATGGAAAGGCTGTTGGCCCAGATGACATACCAGTGGAAGCATGGAGGCGCTTAGGTGAAATGGCAGTGGAATTTTTAACCAGATTGTTTAATGAAATTTTGGAAAGTCAGAGGATGCCTGAGGAGTGGAGAAAAAGTGATGTTAAGTTGTCTGTCTCGCCTTCGTTCTTGCTTTTTGGGTTTGGGGCTGATCCTCGGCTCTGACTCTGCCATCTTCAATAGCTCGAGAGCTGTTTACTGGCTCGAGGCTACCCCTTATTCCATGATGCCTAGAGAAAGCTACCCAGATTTTGTTTGCCACTTAAGCTACGAGCTGTGTCATTTCTGGCTCAGGCTTGTATAGTTTTGTATATTTATATTTGTTAAAACTTCTTAAAACTAGAGTATACTTCCCCTTATAGTTTTATTCTCTGTGGGTGTTGTTTGTGGATGTTGCTTCTTTCCGCATTCCCTTTTTTCTTAAGAACTCATTTAAATTAGAGAGTCCCCCCCCCCTTAGGACAGTTGTTTAACTTAGAGGCTCTCCTTCCCTTCCTTTTTACTGTATATATAAAAAAAAAAACCTGTTGTGTTTGTTTAGTAGTGTAGAGATTTTTTGTCGTATTGTGGTACTTGGATTGTGTGTAGTGGTAGAGTCATGTCCAAGGATACGAAAGTTTCTGGCTTCAAAAAGTGTGACTCATGCTATCAGAAAATGCCTCTGACAGATGGGCACACTAGTTGCGTATATTGTTTGGGCACTGTTCACCTGCAGGACTCTTGTTCTATTTGCCATGCCTTTAGTCCAAGGGTTCTGCAGGAGTTCAAAAACAAGTTAATCCTTCAGAGTTTATTGAAGCCTCCGAATTCACCGGCAAAGAGTTCTCAGCCAGTGAAACCCCCTAAATCTGTCAAACTATCAGCTCTACCTTCGGAGCCGACTCCTGTACTGGAACAACCGAGTATGTCGGTTCTGGCTGGCACAGACAAGACATCTCCTCCATCGGCTCCATCAGATGTTTTGAAGCCGTCACGGAGCCATAAGAGACTGAGGTCCCCTTCTTTAGAGTCCATCCACTCGGTGCCTCGGTCACCATTATTACAAAGTGAATGTAGCCACCATTCTTCACACTCCTCTCAATCCTCTAGGCTTTCGGATCATGATGTGGAGAGAGTAGTAAGTAGGTTGCTTAAGTCACAGGCACTAGCTAAATTTCTATCCAGCCCACCTCAACAGGTATCTGCTCCAACCACCTCTATTTCTATTCCTCTTCTGACTCTATTGAGTTTGGAGCCGGAGTTCGTTGGTGTGCGGGTAGTGGAACCGTTGGCTCCGATCACCATCTCTCCTTCAGCTCCAACTTCGGCTCCGATTACCTTGATTATTCCTTCTATTGAGGAATCTGGACACCAGGGCTCTCTCGTTGGTTCCGAGGGGGGGAGTGGCATCGGACCCTTGTCTGACCCCGTTCTCCCCCTCGGAGCTTTGGCGCAGGTGAGCTCGGCTCTAACATCAGCCTCTGAGCCGTCACCCTCGGCGCGTTGAAAGATTCCTATATCTTCGGAACCAGAGCTTTATCTGCCTCAAGGTCGGGATGTCTTTGAGGTCATGCGGAGTGTGCTATCCCGCGAAACAGCTCCACTACCAGCTCCATCGGCTCCATTTCCCATAGTGTCTGTGCCAACGTCTGCTCCTCCTCCAGACCCCAAGCGTAGGGAACCAATGCCCCAGGACATCCCATTGGGTGTTCCCTGTTCTTCCGAGGCCTCCCTTGATCACTCAGAGGAGCCCCCTCGGAAGAAGAAGTGCAAGAGGAATCACATTGACTCCCCTGAGTCTGTCACTTCAGATACAGACTTAGATGAATTGGAAGGGTCCCCGAGGTCCCCCTCTGAAGAGGTTTCCTTTTCAGTCATCCTTGAAATGCTTAGGCAGAGAGGGAACTGGACTTCCCTAGCCCCTACCGAGGATGAGTCTGTATTCCTGGACGCATTCTGTTCCCGGCCTGCCACCTCCTGGGTTTCTCCTCCTTTCGACCCACTCATGTCTGTTGTGGCTCGAAAGGCTTTGTCAGCTCCAGACACTGTGAAACCAGCTCCGAGGAGACCTGACAATTTATTACAGCCCCCCAGGATAAGCAATTCCTTTCCAAAGATGTGCCTGTTGATGCCATGGTGGTAGCAGCAGCCACCAAGAAAGAGTTAGCAGAAACCTCTTCATCTGTTCATCCCCCTAACAAAGGGTCTCGGATGAATGACAGATACGGAAAGCGAATGTTTGCTTCAGCGACCTTCTCGATAAGATCCCTGAACTATCTGTCATTTTACTCGTCTTCAAAGGGATCTCCTGAAAGAGCTTGGAGATGCCCTTCAAGATCCTACAGCTGAGGGAGTACAAGTCAAAGTAGCTTCCCAGCTGGCGACTCTTAATTCCATAGTCAACTCCTCCATGAGGCTGATATCCTATGCAGCCGGTGGAGCGAGTAGAGCCGCTGGCACAGGTGTGGCCTTCAGGAGACATGCTTGGATGCGGCTGTATCAGTTTGCGGAACCCTTTCAAACGTCCTTCACCAATACTCCCTTTGATGGCTCCTTTCTCTTTGGACCTCAGGTGAAAGACACGTTGGCCAGGTGTGAGCAAGAAGGCAAGACTCTCTCTGCCATGGGAGTCCATTTTTCCACTCCCTCTAGACCTTACCCCAAAGGTCAGAAGAGTGGGAAGATGTGGTTCCAGAAATCCCAGGGATCCTTGCCTGACACACGTGGTGATTTTTCCTCCAGAGGCAGAGGGGGAAACAACAATAACAGACGCCGCCCTCATGGCAGAGGGGTCCGCAGAACCAGGGTGACAGAGAATCCTTCTCTGGCAAGCCCTTCCAGCATCCCTGAAGGGTTGCCCGGCTGCTCACCTCTGGAGGCAGTTGGGGGAAGACTTTCTTGTTAAATTTTGCCAGGCTTTTGGGTACAGTGAAACAGATGGGTACTATCCATTACATCAGGAGGTTACAAAATTCCCTTCCATAAATCCCCCTTACAGTCAAAAAAGGCCCTTCCAGATGTTCCACCCAATCTGAGGGAGGCAAGCAGTCATAGAAGTTTCAAAACTGCTAGAAAAAAAGAGCCGTTCAGGAAGTCCCCGCAGGCCAGCTCGGATCCGGAACTTACTCAAGATTCTTTTTAGTACCAGAAAAGACAGGGGACTGGAGACCGATTCTGGATCTCAGCAGACTAAACATATCTGTACAAAGAGAAAAGTTTTGGATGGTCATGCTACAGTCCATTCTACCCTTTCTAGGTCAGGACAATTGGATGTGATCGATAGATCTTCAGGATGCGTACTACCATATCAAGATGGACAAACGCTTCAGGAGATTTCTTCGCTTCCGGGTAGGGGCCAGTCATTACCAGTTCAGAGCTCTGCCCTTTGGTCTCACCTCAGCCCCCAGGGTGTTCACCAAGTGTCACGGCTCACCACAGGCATCAAGGATTCCAGGTGTTTCCATATCTAGACGACTGGCTCCTCACTGTTACCAACAGGCATCAATTCTTACAAGGACGGGATTATACAATCACATCATGCACTCAACTAGGCCTCACAATAAATTTTGAAAAATCTGCCTAGTTGCCCTGTCAGTCTATCACTTACATAGGAGCCGAATTAAACACAAGGGAAATGTTTGCAAGATTACCACCGGAAAGAGTTTCCACAATTCATCAACAAGTGTTAATCTTAATGCAGAGCAAACAAATTCAACTCATATATGTCCTTCTTGCTCTGGGCTCCATGGCAGCTGCCATTCTTCTAGTTCCATTAGAGCATTTTCACATGAGAATTATTCAGTGGCTTTTTTTCACGCAGTGGTCCTTTCAGGAGCTTCCCATGTCTCACATGATCCTGATTACAGAAACATGTAAAAGGCACCTGTCTTGGTGGATGGACTCCCCACTAGTGTCTCAGGGCAGACCTTTTATACAGCCTCCACCGGTAGGCACAGTGACCACGGACGCCTCCCTGATAGGGTGGGGGGGTATTATCTGGGCAGGACAGTCCAAGGCACTTGGCAACCTCATGAGTACCATCTGCACATCAATGTCCTAGAAATGAGAGCCGTGCTTCTGGCATTGCAAGCCCTTCAAGACTCTCTTCCTTCTGGGACCATTGCAATTCAAACAGACAACATGTCAGTGGTGTGGTACATCAACAAACAGGGCTGAACGAGGTCCTGCCCCCTGTGTTGAGAGGCAGTCAGACTGTGGCAATGGGCGATTTCCTCCCAACGTTTTCTGATTGTGATGCACATTCCTGGGAGATCCAACGTCATAGCGGACAGGCTCAGCAGAGTTATTCTCATGCCTTACAAGTGGTCTCTGAATCAGGAAGTTGCGGGTCTTATCTTCCGCAAATGGGGACAGCCTTGCTGTGATCTATTTGCCACCACTCTCAACAGCAAATGCAGCAACTACTTCTCCCTTCTTCCGCTTCCAGGTCACATACCCAGAGATGCTTTAGTCCACAATTGGCCTCAGGGAATCCTTTATGCTTTCCCCCGTTTCCCCTAATACCAAAACTTATACGGAAAGCAAAATTGTTGGGTTGCAAAATGATCCTCATTGCTCCTTATTGGCCTCGACAGATATGGTTTCCATTCCTGGACCCCTACCTTGTCGATCAGCCCTGGATTCTGGACCCGATTCCTGATCTTCTGATTAATCAGTCAGGCGGATTGCATCAGTCCCTCCAAACACTCCAGCTTACAACTTGGTTACTCCACTTCCAACCTTAGCCAGGCTTCCCGGTATATCCCCAGCAGTCCATGATATTATCGATGTCCATCATGTTTCACTGTTGCCTTCATTACTCTTAGGTTATCCTGCTGGCAGGCTACCTGCAGTCGGCCTGAATTCCAAAGTCCTGGTCCTGCGTCGGTTGCTGTTGCCTCTTTCCTGACATCAGTGTGCCAGGAGTATAAAAGATGCAGCCGACGCCATTTTCTTCAGTCTTTCTTGCCGCGTGGTGCCCGAAGCAAAAGCAGTTCGCAAGTGCCAGTCGGCCGACCCCTGAGATTTTCAAATCCAAATTTCACAACCGAAGTCTTCATTAAAGCTAAGTACCCCGTTGGGGAAACTTTTTTTTTTGCTCCAGACCGATGTCAGAAGAAGTTAACAATTGTAGTTCTTGTGGGAAGCAAATACCTCATAAGGATTTTCACTCTTACTGTATTCCTTGCCTAGGCCGTGACCACAATGTTGCTAGCTGTCGGTTTTGTGCTAGATTTAACCAACGCACTATTAAGCGTCGGTTCGATTTTGCATTTCATTACTTTGGCCGAAGATTTAATTATATAATGCTGTCGGAACAGCCGATGACCGGAGTTTGCAGAAAACACAAGGACAAGGAAAAGGATAGGCATCCGAGGTCCAAAACCGATGATGAGGCCTCTGTTAGGCCAGTCGCCGGTTCTCATTGAGGCACTTTCGCAAACCCTGGCACCCACTACCTCAGAGCCACAGGCCGCTTCTGACTCCCACATGGAGCCGACTGGGCCTCTGGATACTCAAGGTATTGGACACTCGGAAATCATTCCCTCAGATGGGTCCAGAGCCGCTGAGCAGGCATCGGCTTCTGTGGGTGTCTTCATACCTACACAGTTATATGTTAAACCATCTTCAGCTTCAAAGACAAAGATTAAAGCAGCTCTAAAGACAAAGAAACAAGCACAGCATTCTCCTACTCAGACTTCCATGCCTAAAAAACAGATGCTTAAAATGGCCGAAGACCTAATTACTTTGATCCAGGGGTTCTCATCCCTCTCCTGAAAAGAGGCCTAGGCAAGAGACAGAATATGATTCTTCTGATCAGGTTTCTATTTCCTCTGATCCCTCTTCTGAACAGGATTATGCTATTCCTCACTATGAGGACTCTGATGCTGAAGAATCCATTCCTTCAGCCTCTCCTCCTGAGGATTATTCTTTTGGGGAAACCCTGCATACCATGAGGGAGCATTTCCACTGGGAGAGCCAAGATTATTCTGAATCTAAGAAAAGGCTCAGAGACTTTCTGCTACTTCCTCACCACAGACCCCTTGCTATTCCACCTGTTCTACACATTGTATATGATGTATTTTCAGAGTCCGGCCTATCCCCTGACTCTTTACCCCCTGCACCTGCTAAGCCAGACAGATACTACAGGGTCCCGGATTCTCATAAATTCCTATATAAAAACCCTGCTGCTGACCCAGAAACTATATCTCAGGGTCCCAAAGGGATCAAAGCTTCCACTGCAAAAAACCCTGTCCCCTCTGATAGGGATTCCAGGGCACTGGACAGATGGGGGAAAAAAGTTTACACTTCTGCTACCTTGGCTGTAAGGGCTTTAAATTGTCAGTTTCATATGTTTAAATATCAGCAATACTTAATGTCACTGCTTAAACAGAAAATGTTGACAAATTCAGAATGTTCAGAGAACAAGGAAATGCAGGATTTATTGCATGCAACTGAACAAGTGGGAAAGCATACTTTGCAATGTGGTTATGACTCACTGGAGGCCTCTTGCAGGGCCACTGTTACAGGTTCTGTTATTAGAAGGCATGCTTGGTTAAAGGAACAGAATCTGCTTGATCATGTTAAAGCAAAATTATTAAATGCACCATTACAGCATGATACTTTGTTTGGTGCTAAAGCAGAAGAGGTGTTGAAGAAAATGGAGGATAAAGCGAAATCCATGCAGACATTTAAGGATTTCTTACAGGTACAGCCACCCAGATTTAGCAGGAACTGGCCTTCTAAAAATTGGTCCTTTCCAGTATCAGACAGACTACAAAGAGGCAGATACAGACGTCCCAGAGGCAGATCTCAGCCCCAAGGTTCATACAGGCCTAAACAATGGGGTGCTCCTACCTCCAAAAGCGGAGAAGACAAATCACAACCTTACAGGAAACAGTCCCAATGACTTTCCTCTGCCAGATCCAAGCACTTTTCTTTTGGCATCCCCCTTAGGAGGAAAACTAGCACTTTTTTCAACAAATTGGCAAAAGATTACCCAAGACAAATTGGTTTTGAACATAGTGTCCCAAGGCTACAGGTTCCATTTTCACACCCTGCCAAGGGCAAAAGGTATGCCAGACCTGCCACACAGCCAGAGGGCAGAGGCACAAAAACAAATTACAGCCCTCATGGACATGAAGGTCATTCAACAAGAACCACAACAAGAGCAGGGGCAAGGATTTTACTCCAGACTTTTGTTAGTGCCCAGAAAGGACAAAGCCTGGAGACCAGTACTGGACCTGTCTATACTAAACACGTTTCTGGAAGTTCCAAAATTCAATATGTTGTCTCTACAGAAGCTACTGGCCATGCTGGGCAAGAAGGCTTGGCTCGCAACTTTGGACCTAAAAGAGGCATACCTGCATGTCCCAATCAGACAATCTTGCAGAAGATACCTCAGATTCATAGCTGGCTCAATGCACTACCAATTCTCTGCACTGCCCTTTGGCTTATCTACTGCGCTCAGGGTCTTCACAAAATGCCTGGCACCAGTAATTGCATTTTGCAGACAAAGAGGAATTCGGATATATCCCTACTTGGACGACTGCCTTATTCAAGCAGAGAACAAAGACATTCTTCTAAAGCATCTGGCATTTGTAACAAGATTACTAATTTGCCTTGGGTACACAGTAAATGAAAATAAATCAAAACTAGTACCCTTTCAAGAGATAATATTCCTGGGTGCAAGCTTAAATACAACTGCCCAGATGTCTTATCTCACGCCAGACAAACAAAAGCAACTGACTTCTTACTTCAAAAAGTTGGCAACAAAAACCCAGTTATCTGCAAGGAAAATCCTGCAGGCCTTGGGTTTCATGGCATCGTGCATTCTACTAATTCCATTTGCCAGACTGCATATTAGGAAACTACAATGGTATCTAAAAAGTGTTTGGACTCAGCATTGCCAGAGCCTGGAGACAGTAATTACCCTCATTCCCTGCCTGCAACAGGAGTTTCAATGGTGGGCACAGGCCTGTCACCACAACAAAGGTCTGCCATTCACTTCACCGACAGCCAGACAGACACTGACAATGGATGCATCAGATTACGCCTGGGGGGGGCCATATGGCAGGAAAATGTATTCAGGGCACATGGCCTGCAAGCCAGATGCATCTTCACATCAATCAAAAAGAGATGCTAGCTGTTCAGAATGCCCTGACAGCTTTCAATGATCTACTTCAACCAGGACAGCTACTGATAAAGACAGACAACACTACGGTCATGTGGTACATAAACAAGCAGGGAGGTACACATTCCTACCCCCTCTGCAGACAAGCAATGACCTTATGGGACACAGCATTGACTTATCAAGTTCACCTGCAAGCACAATTCCTGCCAGGAAAAAACAATACTCTGGCAGACGAACTATGCAGAAACTTCATGGATCCCCACGAGTGGAAACTGGATCCACAAGTCTTCAGCATGATAACAAGGAAATGGAGATGCCCAGACAGAGATCTATTTGCCTCCCCTCACAACTGCCAATTACAGAGATTTTGCACAAGGATTTATCACAAACAAGCTTGGAGAGTGGGACGCCCTATCCTTCAGCTGTAAAAATCTAACAGTATATGCTTTTCCTCCACTGCCTCTCCTTCCCAGGGTACTCCTAAAGGCCAGACAAGAGAAGCCAAAAATGATACTGATTGCACCAGACTGGCCACGCCAGCACTGGTACCCAACCCTAAAGAGCTTGTCTCAAAGTCCAGCATGGATATTGCCTCAAACTTCTCACTTGCTGACCCAACAAAACAATCCGATCCTGCACAGCCAATTCAGGACCTTAAATCTGGCAGCATGGCGGATAATGTAGCCATTCAGAACACTCCTCTTTCAAAAGCTGTTATGGATGTTGTCTTGGAGGCCAGGAGACCCAGTACCAGAAAATCTTACGCAGAAAAATGGAAGAGATTCTGTGCTTGGAACCAGGAACAAGGCATTGACACGTATGTACCAAATATCCCTCAGATTTTTCAATACCTAACTGAGATGCTGGACAAAGGCCTTTCTTTTTCATCAATCAAGATTCATGCCTCTGCCATTTCACCCCATTACAATACGGAACCACCTATCGTTTCACATCCTTTAATAAGGCAGTACCTCAGAGGGGCCAAAAACATCAGGCCTCCAAGGAGAGCACCAATTACGGCATGGGACCTCAATTATGTCTTGGAAAAACTCACACTGCCTCCTTTTGAGCCAGCCTCAACA
Source organism: Protopterus annectens (assembly GCF_019279795.1). Classification (NCBI taxonomy): domain Eukaryota; kingdom Metazoa; phylum Chordata; order Ceratodontiformes; family Protopteridae; genus Protopterus; species Protopterus annectens. The sequence goes on from NC_056743.1 coordinate 95,002,144, forward strand.
GCGGATATAAAATTCTTATCCTGGAAAACAGCTCTGCTCCTAGCAATAACCTCTGCAAGATGAGTCTCGGAGTTACAAGCAACCATGGCTGTGGAACCTTTTATCATTTTTCAACCAGACAGGTTTTCTCTGAGGACAAACCCAACATTTATGCCTAAGGTGGTGTCCATTGTGGCCGTCAACCAAAACCATTCACTTGCCTACCTTTTATCCAAACCCAGAAAACAAGGGTGAGAAAATTCTGCATTCTTTGGACATACACAGGCAGCTATGCTTCTACTTGGACAGAACTAATGCTTTCAGAAAGACTGAGCAACTTTTAGTGTCATATGCTGCAGGATCACAAGGAAAGGCTATCTCAAAACAGACTGTTTCTAAATGGATAGGCCATTGCATCCGTTTCTGCTATTCTCAGCATGGCAAATCAGTGCCTAAGGGCATTAGGCCTCATTCTACCAGAGCAGGAGCCACTTCAGCAGCCTTCCTCAGAGGAGTACCAACCAAAGACGCCTCCTAATAGCTGCAACTTGGAGTTCATGGTGTATTTGTTTGCACATATGTACATACATGCTTATTTTCTGAGTTTGCCTTCTATCCTTTTTACATTCATAAATCCAGAGCAGGCTTTGCCACTGCAGTTCTGCAGGTCCTCATAGCCTATCCTAAACCTATTTAGCCCAGCCACCCATCCTCAGCCTTTATTCAGACCAGCAGAGATGTAATGAAGTGCGACAACAGTGAAACACAATGAACATAGTATAGCTGTGTACCTACCCTGTTGTTATGACTGCAGATTCTATCCAGTGACATCTACTGTTGCAGTCCAAAACTGTACTTTACCCTCCCACCGTCTCCCTTTCTTTTGCTGGGGTTTATCTGTACTTCTCTATTCTATACAACCTATGTGGTGTATTTGCTTGTAGATGAAGGAAATGTTTCTTTACTGCATGTATGTTTATTGGCATAATGTATTTAGCCTACCCTTTTGGGGGCACCTGACATCTGGGGCAAGAAAAACTGAAGAAAATGGCATCGGTTGCATCTTTTGTACCCCTGGTGCACTTACGTCAGGGAAGAGGCGGCAGCAACCAACTCCGGACCAAGACTTTGGAATTCAGGCCGACTGCGGGTAGCCTGCCAGCAGGATAACCCAAGAGTAATGACTGCAACAGTGAATACACTCGAACATCTACATTTATGGTAGGTACACAACTGTACTTTTCCTCACATAAGTCTACTACGAGAAAAACATATGCTAGTAAATGGAAACAGTTTTCTTACTGGGCAGAGTCTGGAAATGTGGATCCTTTCACAGCCCCAGTCCATGAAATTCTTGAATTTCTAACACAACTTTTTCAGTCTGGTGCCGCTTCCGCTACTATTAGAGTACAGTTAATGGCCATTTCAAATTTTCATATTGGATTGTTAAATTCTAACATCATGTCTCATAAGTTCTGTAAGGCTTTTCTGAGAGGAATATCTCTTCCTAGACCTCCAGTGAGAGATCCTCCTCCTCCTTGGGATCTTAATTTAGTCTTAACTTCCTTAATTTTGCATCATTTTGAACCAGCAGCATCATGTTCCCTTAAGTTTCTATCTTGGAAGACATTTTTTCTGGTTGCTATCACTTCAGCTAGGTGTGTCTTAGGACTTCAAGCACTATGTGTTCGTCCTCCTTACCTGGTGTTTCACAAGGACAGAGTTTCTCTGAGGACCAATCCATCCTTTCTTCCTAAAGTCTGCTCAGAGAACAATTTAAATCAATCCTTAGATCTCCCAGTATTCTTTCCCAATCACAGCAACAAGGCAGAATACAAGCTCCACCAACTGGATGTTCACAGACAATTGCGTTTTTACCTTCATTGAACTAAAGAACTAAGAAAGTCAGACCAGTTATTTCTCTCTTATGCCTTCAACAAACAAGGACTCCCAGTTTCCAAGGTGACCTTATCCAGATGGTTATCTAATTCTATTACCTTTATTTACCAGTTACGGAATAAAGAGTTACCAGCTAAACCAAAAGGTCATTCTGCCAGGGCATTAGCCACCTCCATAGCTTTTCAGTCTAGATTGCCCATAGATTCAATCTGTGCAGCTGCCACGTGGGCAAACCCTCATACCTTTATCTCTCATTACAAGGTGGATATGGTCTCCCGGAGCAGAGCTGACTTTGGTTCCACTGTTCTGAAGAGTCTGTTCCAATGAGCCACCCAGGATGTTAGGTGCTAGGGACGCTGTCTCAAACAGCAAGAACGAAGGCGAGATAGACAACTTAACAAAGAAGTTATGTACCTACCATAACATTCCATGTTAGTTTTCTTCATCTCGCCTTCCTTCTTGCGTCCCTCCCTCCTTCCCCCGTCCTAGTGGACTGAGAGGAGTTCTGGTTTTCACTGGCTGAGTATTTTTTTCTTTATTGCTCTTCTGGCCAGGTTTTTTGTAACCTATTATATAATTAGATGTATTGAACAACCAGTTTTTAGATAATTGGTTTTCTCAAGTTATATCTGGGATTAGCTATTACAAATGAGATCTGGGTAGCTTTCACTAGGCATCATGGGATAAGTGGTAGCCTCAAGCCAGTAAACCGCTCTCGAGCTATTGAAGATGGCCGAGTTGGTGCCGAGGATCGACTCCGAACCCAAACAGCAAGAAGGAAGGCAAGATGAAGACAACTAACATGGAACGTTATGGTAGGTACATAACTTCTTTTTTTGGTACCTATCTTTAAGAATAAAGGTGATGTGCAGAGCTGCAGTAACTACAGAGGGATAAAATTGATCAATCACAGCTTGAAGTTATGGGAAACAGTAGTAGAAGCTAGGTTAAGAAGGGAGGTGATGATTAGTGATCAGCAGTATGGTTTCATGCCAGGTAAGAGCACTACAGATGCAATATTTGCTCTGAGTGTTGTTGGAGAAATACAGAGAAGGTCAGAAGGAGTTGCATTGTGTCTTTGTGGACTTAGAGAAAGCATATGACAGGGTGCCTAGAGAGTAGTTGTGGTATTGTATGAGGAAGTTGGGAGTGTCAGAGAAGTATGTAAAAGTGGTACAGGATATGTATGAGGGTAGTGTGACATTGGTGAGGACTGCGATGGGAGTGACAGCTACGTTTAAGGTGGAGGTGGAATTGCATCAAGGATCAGCTCTGAGCCCTTTCTTATTTGCAGTGGTGATGGACAGGTTGATAGATGAGATCAGGCAGGAGGCCCCGTGGACTATGATGTTTGCAGATGACATTGTGATATGTAGTGAGAGTAGGGACCAGGTTGAGTAGACCCTGGAGAGGTGGAGATATGCTTTGGAGAGGAGAGGAATGAAGGTCGGCAGGGCTAAAACAGAATATATGTGTGTAAATGTGAGAGAGGGTAGAGGAATGGTGACGATGTATGGAGTAGAGTTTGTAAAGGTGGATGAGTTTAAGTACTTGGGATCAATAGTTCAGAGTAATGGTGAGTGTGGGAGAGAGGTGAAGAAGAGAGTACAGGCAGGGTGGAATGAGTGGAGAAGAGCGTCAGGAGTGATTTGTGACAGACTGGTACCAGTAAGAGAGAAAGCGAAGGTCTACAAGAGGGTAGTGAGACCAGCTATGTTATATGGGTTGGAGACGGTGGCATTGACGAAAAGGCAGGAGTCAGAGCTGGATGTGGCAGAGTTAAAGATGCTAAGATTTGCACTGAGTGTGACTAGGATGGGCAGGATTAAGAATCAGTATATTAGAGGGTCAGCTCAGGTTGGACAGTTTGGAGACAAAGCAAGAGAGGCGAGATTGCATTGGTTTGGACATGTGCTGAGGAGGGATGCTGGGTATATTGGGAAAAGGATGCTAAGGATGGAGCTGCCAGGTAAGAGGAAAAGAGGAAGGCCTAAGATAAGGTTTATGGATGTGGTGAGAGAGGACATGCAGGTGGTTGGTGTGAAAGAGCATGATGCAGAGGATAGGAAGAAATGGAAACAGAAGATCCGCTGTGGCGACCCCTAACTGGAACAGCCGAAAGAAGATGATGATGAGCCTCAGAAAATACCCTTTTAATCTTCCCTTTTTTTAGGAGAAGAAACATATACTTATGCATCTATTTCTTAATACACATAACTGTTTATCATGTTACTCTTTTTACGCACCTTAGAGGGGCAAACAAGATCAGAGGTAATCGGGGGGAGGAATTATGAGTGAAACTATAGCCCACGAGCTTTGCTGAAGGCCTTGAGCTGGAAAATTGGCCAAGATGGATCTGACCCCCAAAAGTGAGAATAAAGGGACGAGATGGACAACACACATTGAACGTTATGGTAAGAACATAACTTCTTTTTATAGAACTATAGATTGTATAAAAAAGATTTATAAAGTCTAGGAAGTCAGAAGTGATGAAGTTGTTTGTTATTTACAGCTGACCCAAACTTGAGTATGGGATAACAATATGGAAATCTAAACTGGAAAGAATACAATGGAAATATACCAAGGCATCCATGAATGTGAAAATTGAAGTTATTTTGAAAGACTAAAATATATTTACTTGTACTGTCTCTTATAGCTATTTAAGATGGTATCTTCTTCTGGTATATAGGGCATTTAGAGACTGCTACTTCTGGGAATGTTTGGGGTTATCAAAAGTAGTAGATAATCTGTTGCAGTCATCAAACTAGGGTTATCTGCCTAAAGATAGCCATCAGTCAGGACGAATACTAGAGCCTTGGGATTTCTGCGTCTGATGCTGTCGCCTCTTCCGTGACGTCAGGTCGTCAGGGGTGTAAGACATGCAACTGATGCCATTACTCTAGTCTTTCTTGCACTGAAGGAGTCCGAAGCAGAAGCAGTTCGCAAGTGCCTGTCGGCCGCTTCCTGAAATTTTCATTTTTCGAGTTTCAAACCTGAAGTCTTCTAAAGCTAAGTACCCCATTGGGGATCCTTTTTTCTTCCTCTAACCGATGTCAGAAGAAGTTAACAATTGCCTTGCCTGTGGAAAGCAAATACCTCACAGAGATTTTCATTCTTACTGTGTCACCTGTTTAGGCCCAGACCACGATGTCCCTCGCTGTCGGTTTTCTGCCTTGTTTAACACCCGAGCCATTCGTCATTGGGCTATCTTTGTCACTAAATTCTTTCACTCTCATTCTCCGTATTCTGAAATGGCTTTGATAAGCCATCTGACTACCGATCTTCCGAAAAAATGTAAAAACTGCCAACGACGCTCCCGTTAAGCTAGTTGCCAGTCCGCCGGTACTCAGTGAGGCACCTTCGCAGCCCCTGATACCTGCTTCTACAGATTCGCAGGCGTCTACTGAGACCCATTTAGAGTCTGGTATGCCATGAGATGCTTCTTCGACTATGGAACCTGCGGATGTCTCTACCTTGGATGGTTCCAGAACCGCTGTGCAAGCACCGGCTTCTGAGGGTGTATTCTGACCTACTGATGTTCGTATTAAACAGACAACTTCATTTTTAACTAAAACCTCCGAGTTTCTTAGGCCCAGAGTTTGCACAACGCCTAGAAAACAGACATCCAAAGCACATGCTCATGCTCCCATTCCACAAAAACAAATGCATAGAATGGCTGAAGACCTTATTACTCTAATTAGGGGAAGCCAGCCTTCCCCTGCTAAAAGATAAAGAATTGAATTTCCTTCTGATTCTACAGACCAGGAGTCAGATGACTCTGACCCTTCTGATTACCAGGACATACCCTTATCTACCTATGAGGAGTCAGATGCAGAGGAATCCAGTCCCTCTGCCTCACCTCCAGAGGATTTTTCTTTTGATGAAACCTTGCATAGCTTAAGAGAGCATTTCCAGTGGGAATGCCAGGACTATCCTCAGTCCAAAAAGAGACTCAGGGAATTTTTAGATTTGCCTCAGCGTAAACCTCTAGCTGTACTGCCTGTCCTGGTTATTGCAGATGATGTCTTCATGGAATCCAGCCTTACTCCTGACAGTTGAGCACCAGCTCCTAGAAAACCTGACAGGTACTACAGAGTACCTGACTCTCACAAATTTATCTTTAAGAATCCTACTGTGGATCCAGAGACCATTTTCCAGAGACCTAAAGGCATTAAGGCTACTACACTCAAAAACCCTACCCCTTCGGAGAGGGATTCTAGAGCTTTAGACAGGCGGGGTAAGAAGGTATTTACCTCTGCAACTCTTGCAATCAGGGCTTTGAATTGCTAGTTTCACATGTTGAAGTACCAGCAACATATTATAGAACTAATTAAACAAAAAATGGTGTTACTTCCATATTGTGCAGAAAATAAAGATTTACAAGAGTTAATTCATTCTGCAAACCAAGTTAGTAAACATACTTTGCAGTGTGGGGTTGATGCCTTAGAAGCATCTTCCAGGGCTTCTGTCATTGGGTCTGTACTGAGAAGGCATGCTTGGCTGTAGGAACAAGTCTTGCCAGACCATGTTAAAGCAAAATTACTAGATGCTCCATTAAATCAGGATCATTTGTTTGGCACAAAAGCAGAAGTTCTTAAAAAGATGGAGGAAAAAGCTAAACCTATGCAAACTGTCAAAGATTTCATACAGGTGCAGCAACCTAGATTCAGTAGGCATCGGCCTTAAAAAAAAAACTGGTCCTTTCCAGTCCCTCCCAGGCCTTCTCAGTCCAAACCCAGGGGAAACAGATCACCAAGACTACAGTCTCAGGGTATTCAGAGATCTAAACAATGGAGTGTTTCCACCTTAAAAACAGGGAGGGGTAAGCCACCCCCTTATGGAAAATGTTCACAATGACTTTTCAATTATCCTTCCCAGCCATGCCCAAGTACTTACACCCCTAGGAGGAAAACTCACCCTTTATGCAAAAAACTGGATGTCCATCACTCAGGACTGATGGGTTCTAAACATTGTATCCCAGGGATACAGATTCTACTTCCACATACTGACAACCCCAAGCGGGTTGCCAGACCTTCCTCTAAACCATTGGACAGAGGCTCAAAAGCAAGTACTTTCCCTTCTCCATATCAGGGTTATTCAACCTGATCCAGTAGAACAAAGGGGACAGAGGTTCTTCTACGGATTGTTTCTGGTGTCCAGAAAATTGAGCTCTTGGCACCCTATCTTGGATCTATCAATTCTCAACACCTTTCTTGTGGTCCCAAAATTCAAAATGCTTACACTGCAACAGCTACTTCCTATGCTAGCCAAGGATGCCTGGTTAGTCACCGTAGACGTAAAAGAAGCTTATCTGCACATCCCCATAAGGGAGTCTTTCAGGAAATGTCTATGTTTCAGGGTAGGCTCTATACACTATCAGTTCTCTGCATTTCCCTTTGGCTTATCTATTGCACCCAGAATATTCACAAAGTGCCTGGCTCCAGCCATTGCATACTGCAGGCAGAGAAATATTCAAATTTACCCATACTTGGACGATTGCCTGATTCAGGCGGACAGTCAGGAATTGCTACTTCAGCACCTGGCATTTGCAAAAATACTTCTAACTTCACTGGGATACACCATCAACAAAAAGAAATCACAACTGGTGCCCAGCCAGCAAATTGTATTCCTGAGAGCAAGCTTGAACACAACTTCCCAGATGGCATTCCTCACTCCAGAAAAGCATGTCCATTTGCCAAACTACTTCAAACTAATGGCCACCAAAACTCAGCTATCTGGAAGGAAAAGACTGCAAGCCCTAGGGTTCATGGCCTCATGCATTCTGCTAATTCCATATGCATGACTGCATATGAGGAAACTTCAGTGGTACTTAAAAAGTCTCTGGTGTCAACATTCTCAGGACCTGGAAACAGTGATAAGGACAGAGTTCCTTTGGTGGGCAGAGGCATGCAACCACAACAAGGGATTTCCTTTCAGTCAACCATTTGCCGCCCAAACCCTGACAACAGACACATAAGACTGTGCATGGGGGGCTGACATGGCAGGTAAATGCATTCAAGGCAAATGGAGCCCAGAACAAATTCCCCTGCATGTCAATCAGAAAGAGATGCTAGCTGTACAGAATGCTCTGACAGCCTTCAAATACCTTATCCTTCCAGGACAGCTCCTGATAAAGACAGACAACACCACAGTTATGTGTTACATAAACAAGCAGGGGGAAATTCATTCTTACCCACTCTGCAGGTTAGCCATGGCCCCGTGGAACACAACCTTGAGCAACCAAGTGCACCTACAAGCTCAATTCCTGCCAGGCAAGCAAAATTCACTGGCAGATGACGTGAGCAGAAATCTACTGGATCCTCATGAGTGGAAACTAGAACCCAGCTCATTCAAATTTCTAATCCAGAGGTGGGGAACATCGTAGGTGGACCTTTTTGCCCCCCCCCCCCAAAACCACCAATTGAGCAATTTTTGCACCAGGAACCCTCACAGCAGAGCCTGCAAGGTGGATGCCGTATCCTTTACATGGGAAAACCTCTCAATTTATGCCTTTCCTCCTCCTCTGCCCCTCCTTTCAAAAGTAATAGTCAAGATCAAACAGGACAGGCCAAGGGCAATCCTTATTGCACCAGACTGGCCACGCTAGCACTGGTACCCACTCCTACGCAGTCTGACAGCAGTGCCACCCTGGCACCTACATCAGACACCTTCCCTGCTGTCTCAGAAGGAGGGACAGATTTTGCATCCACAGCTGCAAACCCTAAACCTTGCAGCCTGGCTTATCCCCTGAATACACCAGCAGCATCCCTCAGCAAACAGGTGCTGGACATCATCCTTGAGGCCAAAAGGCATAATGCTAGGAAATCCTATGCTGAAAAGTGGAAAAGATATTGTTCTTGGAGTCAGTCTCAAGGAAAGGACACAGCTGTGTCCACCTTACCTCAAATCCTTGATAACCTAGCAGAGCTGCTCCACAGTGGCCTATCCCTCTCATCCATTAAGATTCATACCTTTGTCATCTCAGTTCATTATAATACTGAGCCATCTCTCTTTTCTCACCCTCTCATCAAACAGTTCCTGAGAGGAGCTAACAGTTTAAGACCCCTGAGGAGAGTGCCCACCCCTGCCTGGGACCTTAACTTTGTACTAGAGAAGCTCATGCTTCCCCGTTTTGAACCTGCTGCTTCAGCAGTTAAAATTCCTCTCTTGGAAAACAGCCTTACTTCTTGCCATCACTTCAGCAAGAAGAGTGTCTTGAGTTCCAGGCACTAATGGCTGCGGAACCCTTCATTATTTTCCATGCTGACAGGGTTTCTGTCAGGACTAACCAATCTTTTATGCCCAATGTGGTATCCAGTGTGGCTCTAAACCAATCCATCCATTTACCAACCTTTTTCTATAATCCTCAGAATAAAGGTGAAAGGATCCTGCACTTCTTGGACATACACAGACAACTCAGGTTCTACCTTGACAGGACTAAGCCTTTCACAAAGTCTGGCCAGCTGCTAGTCAGCTTTGCTACAGGGGCAGAGGGCAAGGCCATTTCAAAGCAAACCAGTTCCAAATGGATAGCACACTGCATCCATTTCTGCTACAAGCACCATGGAAAACCTACCCCACAGGGATCAGAATTAATTCCACTAGGGCTACTTCAACCTCTACAGCATTTCTTAGGGGAGTCCCTACCAGGGACATCCTGGAAGCTGCAACCTGGAGTTCTGTAACCACCTTCACCAAGCATTACCACTTACCTGTCTTTTCGAAATCCAGAGCTGGGTTTGCTACAACAGTCTTATAAGGCCTGCTAGCCAGACCTACTATTTCTTGACCGCCTCCACCCTTCCTCAGCTTTGGGAATCAACCCAAGTGTGATAACTGCAACAGTGAAACATGAAGAACATAGTACAGTTGTGTACACTTACCATAAATGTAGATGTTTGAGTGTATTCACTGTTGCAGTCCTGGTTACTCTCCCTCCAGCCCCCTGACTCTTCTATGCTTTCTACCTATCCTCCTTTTAGCCATATCTTATAGCTGTGGTATTTACTTTTTACTGGAGGTGTTCCACACCATGTAATTGCTTTCTGTTTTGAGGGCTCCTGACATCTGGGGCAAGAAAAACTGATGTAGTGGGGTCGGCTGCATGTTTTATTCCCCTGACGATCTGACATCATGGAAGAGGCGACAGCATCCGATGCAGAAATCCCAAGACTCTGGTTTTTGGGCCGACTGAGGCTACCTGCAGGCAGATAGCCCAAATGTGATGACTGCAATAATGAATACACTCGAACATCTACATTTATGGTATGTGTACACAACTGTACATATGTTATATAATTGTAAAAAATTGACACTGATAGTTGTTACAATTTGGTTTAAGTTCATTACTTCTTTATTTGTTGGAAATTCCTGTGTCCATAGTGGCTGTTTTGCAGTACAATTCTTGTGATTTTTTTTCCTGTTTTTTTCTGTACTCACTGGCCTTCAGAGCTGAATCTGAAAATTGTCCATGATGGTTAGTGCTATATCCTGAAAATACAAATTAAAAAATAAATCCCTCATTAGACCCATTATAGAATACAACGCCCCGTTTGGTATGTACTCTCAAGACATCTGCAACAACTGGAAAGGCCTCAGAAATACCTCACTAAAAGAATCACAGGCCTAAAGCAGATGCCCTACGCTGACCGCCTTAAAAAACTCCAGCTATACTCTGTCGCATATGGTCTACTCAGAGGCGATCTTTGCTTAACATACAAGGCCATGTCAAACCCAGAGCTGTTGGACATGCTACACTTAAAGAAATTCCAATCCCTCAGAGCCACACGCTCTAGGGATCTAAACCTTGTCATCACAATAAACAAAACATGCTGGAGGGATAGGTTCCTGACCTAGAGACTCCCCAGACTCTGGAATAGATTTCCCATACATGTCAAGCAGAGTGCCTCTTTGGTCCTCTTCAAAAGGAACCTTGACGATTGGATGGGAGAAAGGAAATTCACCCCGGGGATCATGTCAGTTGCCCTGCTAGACAGGGGTCCAGGGAAGTAAATAGTGTGGGAAGAAATAGCCAGGAAATTGTTATGGCTAGGCTTGTAGGGCTGATAGCCTAGTACCAACCTATGAAATAAACCTAAATATGTTCCTAGGATATGCAATCTTAAGTATCACTGTAACAAGAAAATAGTTAGGTAAAGCCTAACTGTACAATACAATACAGTCTTGGCATTTGCAATATAAAATTTTATTGGTTTATAAAAAAAAACAGCCAGTTTGTAATTTGGTCATGTTTTCCTGGTCCTTGTATTGCTGAAACAGCTCTGGAATACTTGTACCTTCTGACTGGTGTCTTAAACTTACTGTTTGCTCCCTTTTTATAGCCAAGAATCCAAAATATATGACTAGAATTAAATGTGTTAGCTAGTCATTTATGGATTATAATTTTTTTTCTTCCTCATCCCCTTCAGAAAGAAACTAGCATTCGAGGATAGATGTATATGCGGTTTTCCCATTTGATTTCATATGTACCCTCAGATGTGTTTTCTTCTTTCTAGAACTGGTTAAGAGTGATATAAACTATGAACATTCTTTACAGGAGTGTATTTGTTATGGTACATTGCATTATGTATGTTTAACACCAGAAGCAGATGATATACTCTACCATTTGCCCTTTAAAGGATCACTATGGGCAAATGATAAAGGAAACATTTTTTTTTATCTTGCCATGATTTACTACACCTCCCAAAGCTGCCTGCAGCAAAATAAGTACTCATTCCTAATTTTATTTTGTTTTTACTCTTGTCTGCCTTCATGGGGGCAGACATCGTGATTCCTTTGGAAAGCTAAATCTGTCCCATAATGCACAGACTGTGAGAACAAATAGCCCTACCATTTGCTGTCAGACTAGATTTCCATTCGCTTAGAATGGAACACCTGAAAAAACTGCCAAGTTTGAGAGTCTGTAGCTCATGTGTCATTGACTGGTATGCGCTGAGTTTTACAAATGTTGTTCCTACTGATGTACTACACATTCTCTGAAAGAAACTTGAAAAAGTGTCAACAAGTTACCGAGATAAAAAAGACTTTTCACAAGGAGCAGTTTTGCAGGTTTCAATTCCTGGCCAGGTTACTCCTCTCATCTCCCCTCCTTCAGTGGGCTACAGTGTCACCTTTCCAGTTTTGCTAGATTCAACTATTTAGCCAGCTTTGCATGACAATAGGCATCAAAAAATATCCTGGTGTGCCACTAAATCTGTTCCCTTGTATGTCTCTTCACTTCTGAATAGCATTTCCCAGGAATAAAAAAAAAAAAAAAAAAAGTAAACGCATCAGTCCAGAGTTTAGGCCCGTCTAGCCATTTTTTAAAATGTGCACAGTAAAATATTCAACTTGTAATGCATTTTGGCTGCTGACATGGTTATTTTTACATAGTTATTCTCGTATAGTATAACCTGAACTTATGGTATTTAATGATAAATTTTACAACAGTTCTCATTTTCTTAACATTGACCTCCCAAACCTCTGATGTGACCTACTACTTTTTCTTACTATTGCTTTATGTAGTTTGTCTTAGTTGTATACTTGTAGCGTGTTCCTCATCCTCGCCGCAGCAGACTCCTGGAGAAAACTTCCAAAGCAGATACTTGTATTGAAAGTGTGCCAGCAGCTGTAGCAGTGATACCACACTCCAAAACAATGCACTCATAATACTGACAAACACAGGGGAATGTATATGTCTGAATCAAGCATTGATGAAATTGCTAGGGACTTCACTGAGCATAATTTTACTCTTAATCTCTCCAGTTCATAATGCATAACATTCGCACCACACTTACAAAGGCATACTTCCACCTTCCACAAAAACAGCTACCCACACCCACACAACTGCTACGGTCCGGTTTCTCCCTACAGTTATTGCAAGCCAAGAATAACACTTTTTAATCAGGATGCCTACCAGACAAGTCTGCATAGGTGACTGGATATTTACAGTTCTTGTTATTAGCAGAAGTGGTCCTTGACAGTTATGTTTTAAACATTGTGACTGGTTATTAACATTTCCTTTTACAGCACATTTGTTACTTTTACTAGTTATTTTTTAAATATTGTATTGTTTTGGCCGGTGTGCACACCTGCAAGCCCCCCAGGCAACTATAGCTTTGTTTATTGACACTGGGTGGCATAACTTAACAAAATACTTGCTGTATCTTGTCCCAAATAGATCTGCCTCCACACTGAATACTTGTAAAGTAAGGCAAGTACCATTTACTTGGTGTATTTTGTCCCCAGATAGAGTTACCTTCCTTTATATTAGTTGCACACCAAGACCATAAAGTAGTGTTTCTGCAACTAACTGCTTACACTCTTAATGTCCTGCTTCTACCTCTTCCTTGTTACACTCCTAATGTCCTGCTTCTACCTCTTCCTTGTTACAATCCTAATGTCCTGCTTCTCCCTCTTCCTTTTTACACTCCTAATGTCCTGCTTCTACCTCTCCCTTGTTACACTCCTAATGTCCTGCTTCTACCTCTTCCTTGTTACACTCCTAATGTCCTGCTTCTACCTCTTCCTTGCTTACACTTACATTACAGCTCCATGGCTTCCACCTCTTATGCTGATTGCTTTTCTTTGCAGTCTTCTGTGAGGGGGTGGGCCATATCTCTACCTGCTTTTTCTGGTTATACCTTCCCCAATTTGTGTCTCCCTCCTCCCCCATGCACATTAACTAGTCTATATTAGTGGGTCTTCTTGAGTGGCGTCATTTTGAAAGTTATCTTTTGGCTTGCTTGTGATGAGGAAGCTTCCCTAGACCCTTTTCAGTGTGGTTGCATCAGTGTAAGTAAATTAAACTAGCACAATACAGCCAAACAGACACATTTGGTGTAAACAGAAACAAGTGGAAAGATACATTTGGTGTACAAAGAAAAGAAACAAGTAAGCCCAGGGATATAATTGGAGTTGGTGTTAGCCCCACTGCGCTCGGGCTCACTCCGCTCCCCCTCCCTTCTTCCTATTCCCACACACTCCCACTAGTGCTACATTTCAACTGAACTTAGCCACTCCCATCATGCTAACCACCAATCACTGAATCTGCCCCACCCCTGTACCCATTTCCTTCTCTTCCACTATTCCACATTCTGTAAAGCACAGTCTTCCATCTAACTACCTTACAATCACAAACAACACCTCTCATCATCCATCATACCCACCCCATCCCAAACAGATCTCTCACTCATGACCAAACCCAACCAAACCATGCCCAAACTACCCAAACCCACATAAATACACCTCTTACTATTGCTCCTAGGTGTATCCACCCTCCCACTACTAACTTCTATCACCAACCACCAAAAACAAATTATTTATATCCACATACCAAGAAAAACTACTTCCACTAACATTATTACAACACACCCTTTTACTCAACTAGTCCCATATCACTACCAAACCTTCTTTATTCACCACTATGCACACAGATTACAGCCATCACACTACCAGTCCCAAACAACTATAAATAACTTTAAGACCAAAACAAACTACTCAGACTCTATTTTTAACTCGGAAACCAACTCATTAGCTGTGGTGATATACACCAAAACCAGGCCCACAAAATCTAGGAGCCCCAATCCTCAACCTGAATGATACCCTACTCCACTGAGACAAATCCACGCTCATTTTAAATTTAAGTGTCAGAAGTATACCAAACAAAGTCCACGACCTTCATGCACTACTCTCCTTTTATCAACCTGAGATAGTCATACTAACAGAGACCTGGCTTAAACCAGGCAACCACAACAATGAAATCACTCCACCAGGTTACAATATAATTCGTAGTGATAGAATAGGTAAAAAAAAGGGGGGGTGTTGCTATAGTGATTAAATCTCACCTCATCCTTGAGAAAGTAGACATAACAACCCCAGACCTCATAAAGTTGAACTCACTCTAACAAAACTAAAACTTAATGATGGTAAACACATCAACATCATAGGATGCTACATCCCTCCAGGCATCAATGTCCCCATTACAGAAAAACTCCTGGAATGGATATCTAACTCCCTCCCCCCAGAAAGCGTAGTATTAGGAGATCTTAATACTGAGTGGCAAAACTGTTCCAGTCATCCCATATTAACCTACATGGCCTAACCCAACTCATCACTTCCCCCACAAGAACAGACATGAGAACCAAACACCAATCCACTCTAGATTGGATACTTGTATCCCACCCATCACTGATATCCGTAGCAAGGTGTCTACCAGACACTCTGAGTGACCACCAAGCCACATTCTTACTCAGATCAAAATCACCACAACTGACCCAAATATCTACGTACCTAATTAGAAACAAAAAACACTTTAACCACTCCAACTTTATAAACGACCTACAAATGTGCAACTGGACCCCTCTAAAAAAAAAAAAAACTACCTCTTGATGAAGCTGTACTATTTCAATACTACCTTCTTAAACACCCTTAATCATCACACCCCCTCCAGAACAACAAGAATTAAAACTAAATATGCCCCCTGGTTAACCCCAGACACAAAATCCCTCCTCAAAAAAAGAAAAAGACCTGGACCAACTACCTCAACAGTAAATCCCAGTTGAACAAACAAATATACGTTGAACTACGTAACAAAGCCAAAAAACTCACCAAAACAGACGAAACATCTTAATACCAAAAGTTACAGGATAAGCACAGGAACAACCCACAAAAAATCTGGGCAGCAATTAACTCGATTCTACAACCAGGTAAAACAACTACCCCAACCTCAAAAATAGATAACAACCAAGAAGACATCCCCACTCAGTTTAATAAATACTTTACAGAAACCATCCAGACCCTTGCAAACAACCAACCCTATGCCAACATCCCCACCCCTGAAAATCCCCCCCCACCCTCAACAATTGCCCCAGGTTCAGCTTTCACCCAGAACTAACCAAATCCATTGAAAAACTACTTCACAAGCTCAAATCAACGTCTCTAGCCGCAGATAAATTACCCGCCGAATACCTCTACCTGGCTGCAGAAGCTATATCCTATCCTGTTTCCATCCTAATTAACAGATCCATCTCCAAGTGTATAGTACCCAAGCTATGGAAAATATCACATATCATCCCTCTACATAAAGGGGGAACCTCCCTGTAACTCAATAGCTACTGTCCTATAGCCATACTACCCCCATTATCTAAAATTTTAGAGAGGGTAATACACAAGCAACTAATGAAATATCGCCTAGAAAATAATCTAATAGCAACACAACAGCATGGCTTTAGACCATTCCATAGCACCTCCACTGCACTAACAGAATTCATCAACATTGTCAATACTCATAGAAACAACAGACTCCTTGTATCTGCCACCTTCCTTGACTTGTCCAACACATTCGATATGGTTAACCACAATAAACTCCTTCTTTCACTAGCAACTCTAAACCTTACCACCCCTGCCATCTCTTGGTTCAAAAACTACCTAGAGGGAAAGAAACAAGCTGTTATGTGGCAAAACCAACTCTCCTCCTCCCTACTAGTCTCCCTAGGAATACCCCAAGGCTCCATCCAGGGGGCCACTTCTTTTTACGCTCTTCACCAATCAGCTCCCAAACAGTATTCCTAAAGCCTCCGTAGTGCAATATGCAGATGATACCACCATAATATGTGCAGCCAAATGAATTGACATCCTTCACTTCTTAACTCAAGAATGCTTTTCCCTAGCAGAAAGTTGGAATACAAACCAAAGGCTCATTCTGAAACCAAGTAAAACAAAGCTAGTACTCTTTAGCTCCTACAGAGCCATACCTCCCCACTGATTCTTTCTTCATCTCCTCCTTTAACAAGACCACAATCACACCCACAAATCATACCAAACTATATTGAGTTGAAATAGATAATCCCTTAGATTTGATCTACATATCTCTATAACCATGAAAAAAGTACATAAAAAACTTGGCCTACTGTATCGCACTAAAAAAATCCTCACGGACCACTCCAAACCGAAGTCCAGATTTTTTGTCTGTTTTCATAAAATTGCAGTTTTCCGTCAAATCACTGGCAAATCATTGAACACTGAAGTCAGAAAATTGACATGCATTTGATTTTCAGACTTCATATCCTTAAGAAAATTCACTCTAATGCAAAACCTATTTGTCAGCTTTCCAAGTTTGTAAGTGCAATATTATAAATTGTCCTAATTTTTGGGCCTTTGTCCCCTATTATTTATGGCCTTGTCCAGATTTCTTGTTCTATGATGTTGAGAGGTATGCTGCCATCCCTTCCTACTGGAGCCAGTCCACTGCACTTGCACAAGTGTCTCCCTCAGCAGGGCAGCAAGCAGGTATCCGTGCAGATTTGCTTTATAGTTCTTTTACACCACACACACACACACACACACACACACACACACACACACACACACACACACACATACACAGTGATACATGGTTAATTTGGACAAATCTGTTTGTTCAAAGTCACCAATCATTTCTCCAAACCCAGTTTTATGACACCTGCTACCAATCCACTTCACAGTCTGCAGCTGTAAATCTTGTTGTCCATGTTATCTATTATTTTCCTTGGTTTCGTTTCTCCTACTTGAAATGTTGCTTTTACTAATTTTCTCTCCTGCCTCCTATATGTACCCTAATTATTACTTCTAACAAATACTTTTTCTCACTCTTTCATCTCTTCCTCTCCTCCTCTTTATCCACTATTTGAACTTTTCCACTCTGACATTTGCTTTATGAGTAAATAATGAACTGACACCCTTATAATGTCAGCACATTTCAATGCTACATAATATTGTATTTAGTCTAATAATAGGTCCATAGGTAGGTACTAGGCTATCAGCCCAAGGGCCTAAGTAAGCCTAGCCAACAAGGTTCTCTGGCTTATGCCACCCAAGAAAGTTATTTTCCTGTGCCACTGTCGAGCAGAGCAAAAGAAGTGATTCCCTGGGTATATTTACTATTTCACATCCACTCAAAGATTTTTCTTGAACAGAGCTAATGAGGAACTTTGCTTGCCATAGATGGGTAGCTTGTTCCAGAGTATGGGAAGTTTCTGGGTTAGAAATTTATCCCTCCAGCATGTCCTGTTTATTGTGGTGACAAGGTTTAGGTCCCTAGAGCGTGTAGCTCGGAGGGATTGGGATTTCTTTAGGTGTAGCATGTCCAACAGCTCTTTATTTGTCATAACTTTATATATGTTAGGCAGAAATCACCTTGGAGTAGGCAATATGCTACTGAGTATAGCTGGAGTTTTTTGAGATGGTCAGTGTAGGGCATCTGTTTGAGGCCAGTAAACCTCTTTGTGAGGTACTTCTGTGGCCTTTCCAGCTGCTGCAGATGTCTTGAGGTACATTCCAAAGGGGGCTTTGTACTCTATGATCTAATGAGTGTTGAATAGAGGGGGACAATGACCTCTTTTTTTTCCTGGATGAGAACCCTTTTGTGATGAGGTGTACCATGTAGGAGGACCTCCTGTGGCGATGTGATTATGAAAGGAGAGACTACTGTCCACCTGGGTCCCAAGGTCTCTTATCACACATTCGGTGTTAAGTAAACTGCTGCCTATGTGGTAATTCATGGGTGCAATGTTTTTACCGAAGGGGATGACAATGCACTTTTTGGCATTGACCTTGAGACCATGGCTCTGACACCAGGCATCTGTCTCAGCGAGGCCCTTCGAGTCCACATCATTTGGGGACTCGACTATGGCTCCTAGTTTGTAGTCATCTGTGAACTTCATTAGCCAGAGGATTTCTGTGTTAGCCTGTACTTCAGAGAAGTAGGTACCAAACAGGAGAGGTCCCAGGACTGAACCCTGTGGTACTCCACTTGTCACTGGTTTGAAGTCAGATTTGGAGTCCAACTTTTACAGTGTGGGTTCTGTCAGTGAGCCAGTTGGCAACTCATCTTGTGACATAGGGATTTATACCTAGTTTAGTGAGTTTAGCTATAATTCCAGAATGGGGGATGGTGTTGAAAGCCTTGGTGAGGTCAAGATAGGCTGTGTGAACCACCTTACCCTCATCTACGGCTTTGGTGACTGCCTCAAAGAAATCGATTAGGCTCAGGAGGTATGATCTACCTTTCACAGACCCGAACTGGGTGGGGTTCGGAGTTTGGAGGTTACCAATGTCTTTGTTTATGAGTTCCATGATGATACGTTCCATGGCCTTGCAGACCAGGCTCGTCAGGCTAATAGGACGATAGTTCCCAGGATCAGTGGTGGCTCCCCCTTTGTGGAGTGGGATAACTGTTGCTGTGCGACATTCAGTGGGCAGAAAGCCTGATGTGAGGCTATGATTGAACATGGTGCTTAGGTGGGGAGCCAGTTCGTTCTGAAGTTTGTGTAAAAAGCAGCTTGGGATGTTGTCCAGTCCCATGGATGCTGTGTTTTTTGGCTTTAGAGTGTGCAGCTTTTACCTGTGTGTAGTCGTGATTACAGGGACTCTGCATTCTTCTTCTATATAGATGTGGGCCCTTTAGGGGGTGAGGGGGGGTAAAGTTAGCACTAAACCTATCTGCCAGGATGTTGGCAGTATCAGTTGGTTCTGTAATTTTCGTGCCGTTGTGCTTTAACTCAGGGCAGATCTGGGTATTGCCATTGAGATTCTTGATATAGCTATACAATGCTTTGTGGTTGTCCTTAGAATTAGTGGTGATTTTGTTTTCGTAGCTAGTTTTGGAGGCTCTTATAAGGGATCTCAGCTTCTTACTGAGGCTGACCAGGGAGCTCCACCACTCATGGGATTTTATTCTCTTTTGCAAGAGTTTCTTCCTTCTGTTGTACAGTTTGTTTATGGCAGAGGGCCACCAGATTGGCTTCCTTTTTTAGAGGATAACTTCTTGGTTCTGTTCGAGATAGCACGATCCATGCACTCGTGTAAGTGCATATAGAGTGCATTTGTGTAGGATCCAGCAGTCGTAATTGTATTGTCCATCTGCATGGGTGTCATGAAGTTCACCACTTCTGTCTTAAGAAGCATGAAGTTGGCTTTGGAGAAATTTTTTACCGTGGTTTCCTTAATGGGGGGTGGGGGTGGGATGTGGATATCTAGGGTGATTAGCTTATGGTCGGATCTGACCAACAAGGAGTTGACTTTGTGTGGATCACCGGTCACTCATGTTGGTAATGACTAGGTCTAGGATATTGTTGCCCTTGTTGGGGGTGTAGATACGTTGATCCAGGGCATTGGAATTTATGAATTCCAGAAAGCGTTCAGAGAAGGAGTTGGTACATGAGTAGTTTTCCCAGTTAATGGTGGGGTGGTTGAAATCTCCCATTATTAGGGTGTTTGGTTGAACCCTAATATTTTCCAGTATATCAAGAAAATAGGAGTGGGAATCCTGGGGCATGGTGGGGGATCTGTAGCAAGCTACAATTTGGATTGCAGTTTTGCCCAGAGTTAATTGCACTTGGATAACCTCGGATGCATTATGCTGAGCAACTAGCCTACTGGTGTGGATATCCTTAATGAGTTTGGACCCACCTCTACCTTAACTGTTCCGGTCCAGGTTACGTGACCGAAAAGTGTGGTACGAGTTATAGCCTGGTAGTGCAGGATTGCTCTCTGGAGCCTTGCCAGGTCTCATTCTCTGCATAGATATCGATGTTCTCCATTTTAAGGAGTGCCTCGAGTGAATGCATTTTGAGATTTAGACTTCTACCATTGAGTAGCATTACCCTCAGTTTTTGCTTGCCTCTTCCTGTTACGGTGGTGAATTTGTCATTTGAACCTTGTCTAAAAAAGGCACTATAGGGGCAGCAAGAGCCTTAGTCAGTATCCGGAATCCCAGGGGCGACAGGTACAGGCCATCTCTGGCAAAGCATAGTGGTCTGGTGACCATGTTGTCCCAGGCAGACAGATACTGGATCCCCTTGGAATGACACCAGAAGCTTAGCCAATTGTTGAAGTCAATCATTTTGTCCTTGTACTGCGGTATCATTCTGGGCGATGGCAGAATGCTGCTCAGGGCTAGGGTCATACCTGCGTGGGCTACAAGATCAGAGAGCTCTTCCATGTCTCTTTTCATTTAGTCCAGGGAGGTACGTCTCAGGTCATTCCCACCAACATAGACAATGACAGAGTCATATTTGTACTTGTTGTGGCGTGACCTGAGTGCATGGGTTGTGTGGCAGATCCTGGCACCCAACAGGCAGCTGACAGTAACCTTCTCCTTGTGTAGCCTGGTGAGTATGACATCAGTGTGCCTGACTATATGTTTGCCCATAATATCTGAATAAGTGAGGGGGATTTTCATGACAGCATCAAGGCAATATTTTCCTTCCTTCTGTGTTTTTTTTCTTAAGTTTTGGATTTTCCTTGGCATATTGATTGATTTTCGTAGTATATTTTATTTTTTATTTATTCGTTTACCAGGTTAGTCCGACTGGGAACAAGGTGACTGTTTTCAGCGGAGGCTCGGGGAGAAAAGCTCCAGATACATAGTAAACAATTATAAAAATAATAAAAATAAATTATACAAACATATAGTTATTTTGTACAAAGAGCATAGAAAATATAAAAGGAGTAAAATCAGAGTTTTGCGATTGATGCAGCATACAGTGGTTAGAATATTGAGAAACAATTAAACAAGATAATATACAACAAATATACAATTGCTTGAACATAAATTCAAAAAGAAGTTTCCATAGACACAGGGTCATAAACTAGAAATCAGCTATATTGATATGGTTTATATTGCATTTATATTGTTTTAATGATGGTGTATGTGTCATATGTGCACAAATATTTGTATTAATCTATGTATTTGCAGTATATTGACAAAGTACTGGGTCACATCAGAGGCTTGGGAGGTCATTGTTAAGAAACTGAGAACTGTTGTAAAGCTTGACATTGAATACCATAAGTTCAAGTTATGCTATAAGAGAATAACTATGTAAATATATCCATGTCAGCAGCCAGAATGCATTATAAACTGAATGTTATACTGTGCACATTAAGAAATGGATAGATTGGGCCAAACTCTGGACTGATGTGTGTGTTTTTTATTTATTTATTTATTTATTTATTTTTATTCCTGGGGAAATGCTATTCAGAAGTGAAGAGACATATAAGGGAACAGTTTTAGTGGCACACCAGGCTGTGATTTTTTTTTATGTCTGTTGTCATGCAAAGCTGATGAAATAGTTGAATCTACCCCCCAAGCTGGAAATGTGAGACTGTAGCCCACTGAAGGAGAGGAGATGGGAGGAGTAACTTGGCCAGGAATTGAAACCTGCAAAACTGCTCCTTGTGAAAAGTCTTTATTATCTCAGTAATTTGTTGACACTTTTGCAAGTTTCTTTCAGAGAATGTGTAGTACATCAATAGGAATAACATTTGTAAAACTCAGCACATACTGGTCAATGACACATGAAAAAAAATTCCAAGTTTGAGAGTCTGCAACTCAAGTGGTCCATTCTAAGTGAAGGGAAGTCTAGTCTGACAACAAATGGTAGGGCTATTGGTTCTCCCAGTCTGTGCATTGAGACATATTTAGCTTTCCAAAGGAATCACAATGTCTGCCCCAATGAGGGCAGACAAGAGTAAAAAAAATAAATAAAATTAGGAATGAGTACTTATTTTGCTGCAGGCAGCTTTAGGAGGTGCAGTAATTAAATCATGGCAAGATAAAAAATATGTTTTTTCATTGTTTGACCGTAGTGGTCCTTTAAGTGCCTTGAATGTCCTGCTTCCTTTCTTCTTAACCTTTCTTTTGTAGACTCTTGACCCTCTAAAATGTCTATGTGGAGCCCCACTTCCAGTACGCATTCTTTTGGTCCTTTTTATGGATCTGCTGTCATTCTTACAGTCTGCTGCTTTTGCATCCCCTGTTTGTTTTACTTAGGTTGATCCCTTCATATCGCCCTCTGACTTGATCTTGTGCACCCAAAACATGCTTCTGGTCTCAGTTGAGAAAAGCTCCCTATCCTTTTGTCTTTGAACATAAATCCCTCCTCCCCCCACCCCCACTTCCATTCCAATCACTGTTCTGGGGACTTTCCTCTGAACTCTTTACAGCATTTTGTTATCCCTCTTCATATATGGCCAACAGAGGTAGAACACGCAGTATTCAAGGTATGGCGTGATTAAGACTCAGTAAAACTGGACACTTTGCTTATCTCTGTGTGTCTGGAGTCAACCTCCATGAGGATTTGCCTGGCTGCTTTACTTCTGACACACCCTTCTTACCTTTGTCCTAGAGCTTAGGTCTAAGGTGCCTTTCTTGTATGATTGTTTAGAACTGCTTATACTAATCAGTGAATGGCCTGAGCAAGGTAGAGCAGGAGCATTTCTTTTTTTTTTTTTTTTTGCTTCTGGAGTCCATCCTGCTGTGAAGGTATAGTGATACAATGCCAGGATGCTCTCACTTTGGTCTTGATGGTCCAGTCCAGTGTGCTTGACACCTGTTTTATCATCTTTGCAATTGTTACTGGATCTAGCGGCTCTGTGGGTTTAGTCAGCTCTAATAACCTAACATAATAGCCAGCATTCTAAAGCTGTCTCTAAATCGTGGCATGAGGAGTGCTTTTCAGAACTCTAGCTGTGTCACAGTGTTTGACCTCTTGAGCATCCCAAGTTACTGGCATGGGATTTGAACTTGTTGATTAAGTGTATGCTAATCTTTAACCATGGCCTGTTTTGATTTTCTTTATAGTTTAGGTCATCTCACCCAGAAAGATTTCAGAGTTAAAGGCTTTAATGTGCATTGAGTGCTTCTTTGTTTTCCAGAAGGATGGGGGTAGCACATAAAACTAATCTGCCCATGATATGTAAAGGCGTCACTTAAAATAAATCTGCCAATGACATGTAAAAGTGTTGCATAAAACTAATCTCTCCATGATAAGTAATGGCTGAAGATCTTTCTTTCCATTCTGTCTTTTCCTAAGCAAGTTTCCAAGACATAGAAGATTCTGAGCCTTATTAATCTCCACAGGACATTGAAGTGCTTTATTACAAGTACAAAACACTTCAGGCAAGTAATGTAACTGGATAAAAACAATTACCAACCAAACCCAATGAAAGAGTCCAGCAAAAGAAATAATCCACAAAATTAATCCAACAATTAATGTAACTGATAATTGTTTGCTGTAACAGTTACTGCAGTAATTTATCAGGGGAGGTCAAGGCTTATGCCACAAGATCAGCTGTCATATTGACATCCTTTTTTAATGGAGCTCTTGATTTGTGAGGCTGTAACTTGGTCCTCAGTCCACACATGCATACAGTCCTTGAGGAATTGTTTGTTTTGATTTGGCCGTTTTACAAGATTTGTTTTTGATGTTCATCGTGTTACACTGCTGCAGTCATTACACTTGGGTTATCCTGCCGTCAGGCGGTCCCGCAGTTGGTGAGAGTTCCAAAGTCTTGGTCCTGCGTCGGTTGCTGTCGCCTCCTCCCTGACGTCAGTACAACAGGGGTATATAAAATGCAGCCAACACCATTTTCTTCAGTCTTTCTTGCCGCGTGGTGCCCGAAGCAGAAGCAGTTTGCAAGTGCCGGTCAGCTGACTCCTGAGATTTTCATTCCGAATCCAGAACCGAAGTCTTCTAAAAAAGCTAAGTACCCCATTGGGGAAACTTTTTCTTGCCTCAGACCGATGTCAGTAAAAGTTAATAACTGTATTTCTTGTGGGAAGCAAATACCTCATAAGGATTTTCACTCCTATTGTATTCCATCCCTAGGCCCTGACCACGACGTCACTGGTTGTCGGTTTTGTGCTAGGTTTGACAAGCGCACTATTAAACGTCGGTTTGATTTTGCGCGACATTATTTTGACAGAAAATTCAATTACACCATGCCGTCGGAAATTCCGATGACCGCAATGCATAAAAAGGACAAGGACAGGCATCCAAGGCCCAAAACTGACGAGGCCTCTTCTAGGCCGGTCGCCAGTTCTCCGGTTTTCAGGGAGGCGCCTATGCAGCCCCTGACGACCGCTTCCACAGAACCACAGACCACCTCCGACTCCCACGTGGAGCTGGCTGGGCCTTCGGATGCATTAGGTTTTCAGCTTTCTGATCCTAACCCTACAGAGGGAACCGAAGTAGCTGAGCAAACCATAGCTACATAGGGTGTTTTCAGACCTACCCAGTTAACAATTAAACCCTCTGCTAAGTCTAAGCCCCCCTTAAAAGCAAAGAAACAGACACAACTCTCTCCTGGACAGGTCTCCATGCCTAAGAAACAAATGCTAAAAATGGCCGAGGACCTAATCACACTGATCAGGGGGTCCCATCCCCCTCCTGATAAAAGGCCCAGACAGGATGCAGACTATGAATCTTCTGACCAGGTGTCCATTTCCTCAGACTCTTCCTCAGACCTAGGATATACTTTACCCCCTTATGAGGATTCTGATGCTGAGGAATCAATTCCATCAGCCTCTCCGCATGAGGATTACTCCTTTGGGGAGACCTTACATACCATGAGGGAACATTTCCATTGGGAAGGCCAGGATTACTCAGAATCCAAGAAAAGGCTCAGAGACTTCCTTTTATTGCCTCAACACAGACCCTTGCTATCCCGCCAGTTTTAGATATTGTGGATGATGTGTACACTGAATCCAGTTTAAACCTTGACTCCTTACCCCCAGCCCCAGTTAAACTTAATAGATATTACAGAGTCCCTGACTCTCACAAATTTCTGTACAAAAGCCCTGTTGCTGACCCTGAAACTATTTCTCAGGGACCCAAAGGGATTAAGGCCTCATCAGCAAAAAGCCAGTTCCCTCTGACAGAGATTCCAGAGCATTAGACAGATGGGGAAAGAAGGTATATACGTCTGCAGCTTTAGCAATGAGTGAATTGCCAGTTTCATATGCTAAAATATCAGCAATTTCGATGTCTCAATTGAAACAAAAGATGCTTCCAGATTCAGATCCTCCTAACCTTAAAGAAATGCAGGATTTATTGCATGCAGCTGAACAAGTGGGAAAACATACTTTGCAATGTGGGTTTGATTCCTTACAGGCCTCCTGTAAAGCAGCAGTTACAGGCTCTGTCATTAGAAGGCATGCTTGGTTAAAAGAACATACGTTACCAGATCATGTTAAGGTCAAACTATTGGATGCACCTTTGCAGCGGGATGTGCTGTTTGGAGTTAAGACAGAGGAGGTGTTAAAGAAGATGGAGGATAAGGCAAAATCTATGCAAATGGTGAAAGATTTCTTACAGGTTCAGCCTCCTCGTTTTAGCAGAAATTGGCCAACAAAGAATTGGTCCTTTCCAGTCACAGAGAGACCTCAAGAGGGCAGATACAGATGTCCAAGTGGTAGAGGTCAGACACAAGGCCCTTACAGGCCTTGACAATGGAGTACACCAGACCAGAAAGAAGGGGAAGACAGGCCTCAACCTTATAAAAAGCAGCATCATTGACTTTCCACTGCAGCTGCCAAACAGCTCTCTTGGTAGCCCCCTTAGGAGGAAAACTGGCACTTTTCTATCACAGCTGGCATTGCATCACCAAAGACAAATGGGTTCTCAACATTGTATCTCAAGGTTACAGGTTCCACTTTCACACTCTGCCAAGGCTAAAAGGAATGCCAAATCTGCCACCAAATCATTGGGCAGAGGCTCAAAAACAAATTACAGCACTCATGGACATGAGAGCTATTCAAAAGGTACCACCACAGGAACAAGGACAAGGATTTTACTCAAGACTCTTTCTGGTTCCCAGAAAGGACAAAGCCTGGAGACCCATTCTGGATCTTTCTTCACTAAACACTTACCTGCATGTTCTGAAATTCAAGATGTTGATACTACAGCAGCTTCTTCCCATGCGGGGCAAGAAAGCTTAGCTCGTGACTTTGGACCTCAAAGAGGCATACCTGCATGTCCCTATCAGACAAAACTGCAGAAGATACCTCAGATTTCTAGCTGGTTCAATGCACTATCAATTCTCTGCACTGCTCTCTGGCTTATCTACTGCGCCCAGGGTCTTCACAAAGTGCCTGGCACCAGTAATTGCATTTTGCAGGCAAAAAGGAATTCAAATTTATCCATACCTGGATGACTGCCTGATTCAAGCAGAGAGCAAGGACATTCTACTAAAGCATCTGGCATACGTAAAAAAGTTAAGTTGCCTGGGGTACACAGTAAACGAAAAGAAATCAAAACTAGTGCCCTCCCAACAGATAATATTCCTGGGTGCCAGCTTGAACACAACGGCCCAGATGGCTTATCTCACGCCAGACAAGCAAGGACAACTAACAACAAATACCCAACTCCCTGCAAGAAAAATTCTGCAGGCCTTGGACTACATGGCATCTTACATACTACTAATTCCATATGCCAGACTGCATATTAGGAAACTACAATGGTACCTAAAGAGTGTATGGTCTCAACACTGTCAAAGTTTGGAAACAGTTATACCACTAATTCCTTGCCTACAACAGGAGTTTCGATGGTGGGCACAAGCTTGTCACCTCAACAAGGGACAGCCTTTCACTCTACCCACAGCCAGGCAGAGACTGACAACAGATGCATCCGATTACACCTGGGGAGCACACATGGCAGGAAAATGTATCCAGGGCATGTGACCCACAGAGCAAAGACATCTCCACATCAATCAAAAAGAGATGCTAGCTGTATAAAATGCTATTATAGCTTTCAAGGACCTGCTGCATCCAGGACAATTGCTACTAAAGACAGACAACACCATAGTTATGTGGTACATAAACAAGCAAGGGGGCACACACTCCTACCCCCTCTGCAGACAAGCCATGACCTTGTGGAACACAGCTCTAAACTACCAAGTTCATCTGCAAGCACAATTCCTGCCAGGAGAGAAAAACACACTGGCAGACGACCTAAGCAGAAACATTATGGACCCACACGAATGGGAACTGAACCCACAAATATTCAGAATGATAATACAAAAATGGTGGAGCCCGAGCATAGATCTGTTTGCTTCCCCAAAGAACTGCCAATTACAGAAATTCTGCACAAGGAGCTACCATCCACAAGCATGGAAAATGGATGCCCTCTCATTCAGCTGGAAAAAACTACAAGTATACGCTTTCCCTCCTTTACCTCTCCTTCCAAAGGTACTCATAAAAGCCAGGCAGGAAGAGCCAAAAATTATCCTGATTGCACCAGACTGGCCACACCAGCACTGGTACCCAATCTTAAAGAACTTAGCACAAGAACCACCCTGGATTTTTCCTCAAGTCCCACAGTTGCTGACACAGCACAACAATCAGATACTTCACAGCCAGCTAAAGACCTTAAATCTAGCTGCATGGAAAATTCCTTAGTCAAACAAGCAATGCCTCTCTCCAAAGCTGTTATGGATGTCATTCTGGAGGCCAGAAGGCCTAGCACCAGGAAAGCATACTCGGATAAATGGAAGAGATTCTGTGCCTGGAACCAAGCACACAGCCTTGACCCTCTTGTCCCAAACATTCCTCAGATACTTCAGTACTTAACTGAGATGCTGGACAAGGGCCTCTCTTTTTCATCCATCAAAATCCACACCTCAGCTGTCTCTGCTCATTACAACACGGATCCACCAATTTTTTCTAATCCTTTGCTCACACAGTACCTCAGAGGGGCTAAAAACATAAGACCGCCCCTTAGAGCACCTACACCAACTTGAGACCTCAACTTTGTTTTGGAAAAATTAACTTTACCTCCTTTTGAGCCAGCTAACACAGCAGAATTAAAATACATCTCTTGGAAAACTGCTCTGCTACTGGCAATAACATCAGCACAAAGAGTTTCAGAATTACAGGCACTAATGGCAGTGGAACCTTTCCTCATCTTCCACCAGGACAGGGTGTCTTTAAGAACTAACTCTATGTTTATGCCAAAGGTGGTATCCAGTGTTGCTCTAAACCAAACTATTCACTTGCCAACTTTTTATCCAAAACCACAGAACAAAGGGGAGAGACTACTACATTCTTTGGACATTCACAGAGAGTTACGCTTCTACTTGGACAAAACCAAATCTTTCAGAAAATCTGAGCAATTATTGGTAGCATACGCTGCAGGAGCACAGGGAAAAGCTATTTCAAAGCAGACTATTTCAAAATGGATAGGACACTGTATACGTTTCTGCTTTACCCACCATGGGAAACCTGTACCTAGCAGCATTAGATCTCACTCCACCAGGCAACAGCCACTTCAACTGCTTACCTCAGAGGAGTACCTACCAAGGATATTTTGGAAGCAGCAACATGGAGTTCTGTGCATACCTTCACCAAACATTACCATTTGCCTTTATACTCCAAATCCAGAGCTGGCTTCGCCACTGCTGTACTGCAGGGCCTTATAGCCACCCCTAATGCCTTATAGATCCAGCCTCCCTACCTCAGCTTTGGGATTCCACCCAAGTGTAATGACTGCAGCAGTGTAACACGATGAACACAGTACAGTTTTGTACCTACCAGAAATGTAGATGCTGCAGTCCAGGTTACCCTCCCTCCTTCCCCTCTTACTTTCTGGTACTTACCTAGGTCATCTACCCTTTATTAGCTATGGGGAGTATTTGCTGGTAACTAAAAATGGTTGTTTGCTTTTCTTTTGTATATTTTACTAGCAATTTGAATTGCCTACCTATTTGGGGGCACCTGACATCAGTGGCAAGAAAAACTGAAGAAACTGGCATTGGCTGCATCTTATATACCCCTGTCGCACTGACGTCAGGGAGGAAGCGACAGCAACTGACGCCAGACCAAGACTTTGGAACTCTGGCCGACTGCGGGACTGCCTGATGGCAGGATAACCCAAGTGTAATGACTGCAGCAGTGTTTACACTCGAACATCTACATTTATGGTAGGTACAAAACTGTACTTTTCTTGCTGTCTGTTGACCATCATCAGTCTTCTCGAGCAGTATGGCCCATTTATTCCCCTTGCACTAGGAGCAGGAGCCCAATGTGAGTAGTAGTCATTTAGACAGCTATCAGAGAATTTTCTTATTTATAAACATTACCCCATAGTGCATGCTCAGTGCTGTGCCCTGTGGTAGCCTTCATTGGGGATTGGCGAATGTATTTCACTGATTTCTGCAAGTGATATAACTATTCCAAGCAGCTCCCATGTGGTTTGAGGTCTCCAGTTGAGAACTCAAGCATGACAGTGCGCACCTTGTACATGGCATTTCTCCTTCCCATTTTTCTTATCCTTTTTAGAATTTAGGAATGCTGTTTAGGGTTGTACACTCAGGAGTAGATCCACTGCAAAAGACTCCCACAAAGTATGATGTGATAAGGCATGCGAGAACTTACAATAGCATGTGATCGTTGAGAAGGATTGTATGGGTCCTTTCCACTGACTTTTCTCTACCCTTCCTCTGACCCCAAGCCCCACCATATGTGGCTTAGCAGTCGTCATAGCTTTGTAAAGAAGGGGTTCCAGCTGAGAGTATTACAGGTTTGTATGTTTGTTGGTTTGATGTTAAGTTAAGAACTGCCTTAGTGTGGAGTGGTAAAACTCTAACTACAGTGTAGGTGACCCATGTTTGATTTCCATCTTGGGTGTCTGAGGCACTGGCAGGGAGGGATGGGTGTTAGTGTAGGTATTCTGTGTGGGGAGGTGTTGTCAATAGAGGAGAGTAGGGACTGACAAACACAGGAGATGGAGAAAACGAAGATAGGTAATTTCTTTTCCCCATGACTGTAAAGATGATGTGTGGTCTTGGGATGTCCTAATAATCCAAGCAGAGCAGGTCTTGTGGTGGTTAGGAAGGGTAGGTTGACCTGATGTAAGACTGGAGCACTGGGATGAGCTGATGATTGGCTGTGTGGGAGTGGAAAAAAGAACTAGGGATCTTGGTGCTCTAGCATATTTAAAATTTTTGGTTTAGAAATAGATGTTGTCAAGCTACAGGCCCTCATGTGCAAAGAGCCTTTCTTCCAACTTCATACAGGCTGGGTGACCCTTCATGTTATCCCTTTCTTTATACTAAAACTCTTTACAGAAATATTTATTAACCAAGCTGTTCAACTCCCAGTTTTCTCCCCTAGTCTTCAAAATAAGGGAGAAAAGAAATATCTTAGCTATGCTTAGGTATTTGAGGTACTGGTGGGATAGAACTAAATTTGAATTCTCATTGTCACTGACTGCACCCCTGGAACAATCCCAACTTGCATTCCCTGGTATGGACATAACTGAGGCTCCATGTGGGCGAGAAAGAACTGTAGATGGCAAGGGCAGATGCCACCTATAAACCAGGTAGGTGAAGATATTTGAGGTAAGGTGATATCATCCCAACTGTGGGGGGAGGTTGCTCAGTTCTGAAGGTATGGCTCCCTGCTAATGGTAAAGATTCCTATATGTAATGACTGCAGACATAATCGCACTCAGAAATGTACACATAGGGTAAGTTGTGTACATATCTCTACTTTCTTTGCTGTAATGTTTGTTTAATTGAAATGTCAGTAATCAGTGCAAAAATGTTTGAACTTGTTTTGCAAGTAAAAGATGTCACGGCATATGAACAACAGAGGTCCTTGTTAAATAACGTTCCCACTACATTTGTTGTGTTTTGCTTAGTGGCTAGAATGGGATCATGTTAAGGATAATTTATTTTTCTTTAATTTGGTATGTTTTAGAGACCGACATATACATACATATATTGACATAAGCTGGAAAGCTGGCATACTGATGCAAAAGTACAGGATGTGTCTTTATGCCACCAGCAACTAAGTTTTGGAAACAAATCTAGACTGCAGATTATCGGTTAGTCTTTACTTGGGAGTATATTCCAACACTCTGGCACCTTTGTCTTGAAGAGTGATTATAAGATATTTATTGAACTGTTATCCCTGGGTTCCTATTGGAACATTGAATTTTCAATTGTTCAAATCACTAAAGGTTGACCTTTAATGATCGAACAATTGAAAATTCGAAATGTCCAAAATGAACATTAAAAAAAAAAAAAAAAAAAAAAGAAAGAAAAACTAAAGGGTGTGGGCAGGGGGGAAAGCCCCCCTGCACCCCCCTGCTACTTAAATATACCAACTCCGAGATCGCAGGTGTGGGGCGTGCATTTTTTAATTTCTAAGTTACGGAACTTTGATCATATGCTGTCGACCATGTGGTATTTGAAGTTCCGTAACTTCGGTTTTCTAATAGGTAGCCGTTATCCCTCCCCCTTTGATGCATTTAACAGTAGTGTTTAATTGCAAAGCCATTGAAGTGGAAAGAGTATACTACATGGGAACAGAAGTTGCCATCAGCTGTGATAAGGGCACAGCATTCATGGAAAATGTGAGTATTAAAAAAGCTGAGGTGTGTTTCTGTATGCATGTAGTAAGAGCACTTCAGTGTGATTAGAGTTATTGTCTCCAAGTCCTTTGAACATGTTCCGCATTTTAATCAGCAAAGAAATCTAAACTTCTAGCCAGCTCTGTTTGAAGATCCATTGACATAGAGGTATAAAGTTGTAACTACCACCTGTGTGACCTAAGCTCATTTTTCTGCTGGGTTGCCTTCTGGAGTTGGCTGAAGGAGGGAGAGTGCCTACAGTTCACTGAAGTCCTGGCAGTGACCATAGCAAAACTGTGCTCATTCTCGGAGGCAGGGTCATTGGCAAGCTTATGTTACTCATGGAAGAGAGTAGCAGCTCTGCACTATGTTTGTTCCATGGCCAGTCATACCGAAAAGTTTCCTGGGTGGGTATCAAGTGGGTTTAGGGCTGTATATAGACAATCTCCTGATGATTTTGTTAAGGATGGCCCCTTTTGGTCAGCTCTTGTCCCTGTAGGGGGAATGAGTGCGTCAATTCACCATGGGGGGCTTATGGTAAGCAGGGACTGGGACGCAAGAAGAGATCATTTAGGCAGCCATGAGAGTGCTTTATTCCTTGCTGGAATCCTGGCTTTGAGAGCATTTGTATTGGCCTAACTCCTCCCCTGAATTTGTGTGTGTGTGACCCATTTCACCAAGGAGGCCCATAATGCATTTCCCATGTGAGTGCACACTCCTGCACACCTATTTTGAAGGCTACTGCCCATCACTTGCTTGGTGAGC
This sequence comes from Protopterus annectens, assembly GCF_019279795.1. NCBI lineage: Eukaryota > Metazoa > Chordata > Ceratodontiformes > Protopteridae > Protopterus > Protopterus annectens. The sequence goes on from NC_056743.1 coordinate 95,034,957, forward strand.
TTGACAACTGCCCCCAGGCCACATATTTACATCCTAACCTCTTCTTCAAGGGACTTGAGCAGTATGTGGTTGACTCTGCCCTTCTGTCTCGCAGGTTGGGCATGTCCATCCTCCACTGCTAGTTCTACCCTTCGCCAAGGCCTGTAATGAGCCCAAGTTGCCTGTGCCATAGTCAGGGTTTAATCCTCTACACCACCAGAGCTGCCTACTTTATGTAATTTTAGTCAAAATTCTTTATTGTGAATTTTAAAATATTATAAATTTCATGCAAAGATTGAGATGAATATTGCAGATTTTGCAGAAAAGTTACCATTGCAGTTTTTCCAGTGGCTCTACTAGTAAGTCATGCTTCATATGACTAGTCACCATTGCAGAGAAAACAGAACAGGTGCAACATGAGCATTCTTTGGTGCCTCTATTTGTGGTCTGGCTGACTCATTTTGCATAATTGAAAATGAAGACTTCCATTTGTAGGCAACTAAAGATAGCAAACTGTTACTGTAGTCTTAGCTAGTTGACAGTCTGTGTTCTACTGGCTCAATGATCAAATTAAGAAATATTTTTTTTTTTTACAGTGATACTTCACAGGTGTTAAAAATGAGGGTTGGACTGCTAACTGACATTTGCAGTTAAATTTTTTATACTGCGGAATAATGCTCTGTGTTTGCAGTCAGCCATGGAACAAATTTTATTGTCCAGTACATTCACTTGGAAAATATAAAATGAAATGTTATCCGTGTCCATTGTGATCATTGGCTCTAGATGATTGTCACTGTTAAAGTGACACCCTGATCCATGTGCAAAAATGGAGAAAAAGGATGATGGATGGATTTGGATGTCCATTCGTTTAAAGGCAGCTTTTTTGATACGTCCTTAAAAAGATTTGCAGTGGCAGATGTTTTACAGAGGAGGATCTTTACCCCCTTCATCCCCATCTGTGAAGCTAAACCTTCCATTCCCTCTTAAATATACTAACCCTCAATGTTCACCAGTGTTTGTGAAAGAGTTGCATTTTAATAGTTTGTGGTTTCCGTAAGTTGAAACTGCTGTGATATGTGTTTTCAAAAACATTCGGAGTAAGTAATTTGAGCTGTAGTCTAAATAAATTACACTCCAGTTACAGTCTGCATGTCCTCCCTGTGTTCGTGTGGGTTTCCTCTGGGTGCCCCAGTTTCCTCCCACGTTACAAAGACATGCATCTGGAGCATTTCTCCCCGGGCCTCCGCTGAAAAGTGGCTCGTTCCAAGTCGGACTGTCCCTGTTAACAAATGTTAAATAAGTTAAATAAGTATGTTAGCTTGACTGACTTGTCCATGATAGTAACTTCAGAGAGAAAGATGAAAATGCATTTACTGTAATGTACAGAATGGGTATCAGAACTTGTGGTAGTTCAAGTTCAAAAATGCTGTCCCACAATAATAGCTATGGGCAATGTGGTGGTAGTAATTGGAATCGTTCCTAAATCAGTCCTGAGATATCTACAGTTGAAGGTAAGATGTCTCTGAGATTTTGATATCAGAGAAATGTGGTTTGGCAGAAATGAGGTTTTTAAAAAATGTACCATGGCCAACAACAAGCCACAGCAGATTCTTATAGGTTTAGTCTTGACACTATGGTTTGCTGAATTGAATGCTGCAGCAAGACCTTTGAGAAGTATGTTAGTTGTTTCATTGCTGCTGTGGTGTCCTTCCTAAATTTATTTAGAGCCACCTGTATATTGTGGAGCTGTCTAAGTAAAGACTGAAGGACCTTCTTTCTATGAAAGTTGGAACTTTTCACCTTAAGACTACCAGAGCTTTCCATAAACTTGCTCCATCTGTGTGGAATTCCATCCTTTCTAATATAAGAAGCTCTGTTAGACCCTCTTTCAAGTGCTTCCTAAGAGAACAGTATTTCAAGTTAATGGAGTCCCACGGCTTTGATAAACCTACTATCACCTTTCTTCTCTCGGGGCTACCTCTCCTGTTGCTTTATCTAATATTGATTAATCCTCTTTTCCTTTGTTCCAGGTTTTCCTCTGAATAACCATTCTGAAAACCTTTCTTTGTCAAACTCACATGTTCAGTTCTAAGTGCGTCTCCTGTAACATCGCTATTTGAGGTCTACATTTTGTAATATAGTAACTCTTTTTTGTATTTATCTGTGAGACTGTTGACATTAAAAGACATTACAGAAAGCATCATTACATTAAAAAGTTATTATTCTCACCTTTTATGTATAACACTTTTTTGTTAAATGTCTAGTTCCAGCTTTTGTGTCACATGCATACACTGTTTGACAGGTTGAACTTTTGTAGTTGTTTATGAGCCTGTGTCACATCTTAAAAAACTTTTTGTTTTATTGAAAGTTGAGCCTGTGTCACATCTTACAAAACTTTTTTGAAAGCCCTCAAACAAAAAAACAAACACACCCCGATACTCCCAGGAAACATATTAACAATACAAACACACAAAACTATGTACATCTTCAAATACTGAAGTTTTACCCTACTAATAGAAACAAAAGTCCCAAACTGACAGTCACACTCAGACTTGAGATAGCCTAAAAGAGAGGTTAAACATGCTAGGACGCATGGTGCAGCCTGTGCTTCTACTAAGTGCTAATTGGTTTTGTGTTTTCTTTATAGCTCTCCCAGCTGGGAAAACCCCTGAATGCATTCAGAGGACATTATCTCCTAGCTAGTTTCTTTTTTCCATTTTTTTTCTTCATCCAGTCATTCTGCACCAGACTGTAGCCAGTTTCTCTTTATCAGATTGTCTTCATGGAGACACGAGAACCAGGCAGCCAATTTCTCTTTATCAGATTGCTTCCATGGAAACATGAAAACCAGTTACAGAATTGCTATTGAGTATAGATGTATTTGCTAGAAAAAAGCCTCATAATATTCAATATTCTTTTTCCTTTACTTTCTTACTCTTTAACTTGTTACTAAATAAATTTAAGGTCCTTAATCCAGTAATTTCCCCATGCAATAATGAGAAAAAGCACAATAATTTTTCTTTTGCAATTCTGTTTTAACCAGGCTCTTTTTTCATTACATTGCCTACATTTCTTAAAACTAAACAAGAAAAAAGAGAGAGAAGGGAGAACAAAAAGGGAAAAAAGAACAGCAGCACCTGTTTACAGTCCCCATTACACTTAAAAATAACTGCAAAACTTTATAGCATGCAAAGTAAACTATACACCTTTAAAATAGTGCTAGTAAGAAAAACAATTCCTTTACTTAGTTAACTTTCTCTCTCCTCTTCCCCTCCTCAAAGCATTTTTTGAACATTAATGACATGAGTAGGACATACAGTTTAGAGTCCCCCACAAGTCAAATAAATTCTAAAAAAGTGTAATATTTCCAGATTTTTTTATTCTGTCATATTTCATACACATAATTATTGCCTTGTAATCTCAAAATAAGTTACTGGTTTAATTACTGTTCATCTCAATCTCCCAAATCCTCTCTCTGCTTCATTTCTAATGTACTCTTTATTATTGTAGTCATCTCTCATGCTTCCTTCCTTCACTCCAACATTTTCCATTGAAACAGTGGAAAACAATTATAGGTACGGACCAGAAGAACAAGAAAAATAATCTGTTTCTGTTTCACAGCTCACTTTTTGTTGGACAGGCTTTTTTTATTTCCTCCTTAGCATGTACTTCATGAAAAAATGATTTTGTCCCTCCAGGGAAGAATACTTTGAAGACAGCTGGGTACAGCAGTTTGAATCTCACACCTGTGTCTCGACATTCCCTGAATAGTGGAATAAGTTTGCTTCTCTTCTGCCTGGTGTACAATGAGTAGTCGTACTCTACAAACACTCTACTGTCTCCCACTTTTAATACTTTGTCCTTCTACCACAGTTTTGTCAAAATCAACTCCTTCTGCTGGTTGTAGTGCGTCTTTACTATTAAGGGCATAGGTTGCTTTCTCATAGCCAGGTTTGGAGCATACACACAATGTGCTCTTCCAACTAACATTTCCTGCTTTGGAATACCAGTCCACTTGCTTATTTTTGTTTTCATAAAATCAAATTAGGCTGTTCCTTCCAGTTTCTCTGGTATAGCTGAAAATCTCAGGTTTTCCCCCTATGTTATCTGTCCTCTAATTCTAGTATTTTTTGAAACATCTCTTCTCCTGATCAGTTTCATATTCAGCCAGCCTTTTCTTCATTTTAACCTCTGATTTTTGCATCTTTATCAACTCATCTGAATATTTATTTAACGCTGCTTCTGTTTTTTTCCCAACCTTTTGTTTTTTATGTTGATATACTCTATCATTGTTTTGGTTATCTTGACCAGGTCTGTGTGCAGTTAACTTGTATCTTCCTGTAGGTTACTGGAATTCATGGAGGTTGCATTGCTTTTTGCTGAACAGCTGCAGCACTTTCCGTAGTTAGTGTTTCTTCCTCACTTTTTGTAGCCAAGTTTTTTCCAGGTCCTCTCTATTTCTTTTTTTAGTGGCATTCAGGCAGTACGCTTACTAGTGAGTTACTGATATTTACCCATAAACACAAGTTTACTGGCCTTCTCTGCTGAGTTTCTGTTTTCACACTGGGAGAGGTTTAGTTAAGGTATGACTCAATTTGTAGCCATCTTGGAAGTTTGTTCCTCTCCTTCCTTGTCTCAAGAAGGAATTTAATTGGTGGATGCAGCAGTTGTCTCTAAATCCAGGGTTTCCTTTTCATCCCCTTCTTCCTTCTCAGGAACTGTTCCGGATGCTTCAAACGTGGGATGAAGAGCAGTTTTTGGCTCCCTAATGGTACAGGGGGTGTGTTTGCCTCTTCAACAGAAGGAGCCCATCGCTATCAAAGGGGTGAAAGCTCTTCTGCTGGCTCTTCCGGATTTTCATCCACTTTTCTTCCCAGGACCTCTCATAGCCTCACCTAAGTATCATGTTTAATCATAGCCTCACCTCAGGCTTCGTGCCCACTGAGTGGCGCACAGCTACAGTTATCTCACTCCACGGGTCTATATTATATAATCGAACGCTTAAAAAAGCGAACGTTGATTGATCGACCTAATTTAAGCGAAAGCTTACAATCTCGAACTGTCAGATCAGCGATTTTTTTTCCCAGAGAAAAAAATCGCTGATCCAAAACACATACACACAACACAAGCACACCAAACAAATAGAAATCCACACACATACACCTAAAATCTGATACCTAACCCTACACTAAATTATGCACACACCACTAACCACCCACTTACCTTAACCCAAACCCTAACCCTAAGGTCCGTCACTATCGCACACTCACCTCACCCGCTCCCTAACCCTAACTCACTTAAATCCGCCCTAACCCTCATGTCCACTCAATCGCACACACACCTAACCCGAGCCATAACCCTAACTCACCTAAATCACCCTAACACTCACATCCACACAATCGCACACTTACCTGAATCCAACCGGTAACTTTCCACCATAACACTGAAAATACCGAAGCAACAGAAATGGACAACCAAATTCTTTCCCTAGGAAAAAATGTGAGTTTCTGCTGCTTTGATATTTTGCAGTTTCGCGAAAATAAGTTTGATCAATCAGCGTTCACTTTTTTAAGCATTCGAGGATATAATATAGACCCCGCTCCACAAGGGAGGATCCACCTTGGATCCCGGGAACTACCGTCCCATCAGTCTGACAAGCCTGATATGCAAGGGCATGGAACGCATTATCATGGAACTTATAAGCAAAGACATTGGCAACCTTCAAACACTGGACCCCACCCAGTTTGGGTTTGTGAAGGGCCGATCTTGTCTCCTGAATCTGATTGACTTCTTCGAATCAGTCTCCAGAGCTGTGGACGAGGGTAAGGCAGTCCACACAGCCTATCTGGACCTCGCCAAGGCCTTTGACACCATCCCCCACTCTGGAATCATAGATAAACTTACTAGGCTGGGCATAAATACCTACGTCACTCGATGGGTTGCTAACTGGCTTACTGACAGAACCCACACAGTAAAAGTAGCTGACTCCAAATCCAGCTCCAGACAAGTGACAAGTGGAGTACCTCAGGGTTTAGTCCTGGGACCACTCTTGTTTGGCATCTACTTCTCTGAAGTACAGGCCAACACTAAGGGACTCTGGCTAACAAAGTTTGCAGATGACTGCAAACTGGGAGCCATTATTGAATCCCCAAATGATGTGGATATTCTACAAAATGGCCTTACAGAAACAGTTGCCTGGTGCCAGAGCCATGGGCTCAAGCTTAATGCCAAGAAATGTATAGTTATCCCCTTTGGAAAAAAACATGTACCCATGAATTACCACATAGGTAGCAGGACACTAAACATCGAAAGTGTGATGAGAGACTTAGGGACACAGGTGGACAGTGGTCTCACTTTCGATAACCACATTGCCACAACAGTCAGGAAATCCTTCTATGTGGCACACCTCATCACTAAGGGCTTTTCATCCAGAAAAAAGGAGGTCATTGTCCCACTGTACTCATCCCTCATTAGACCCATTATAGAGTATAATGCCCCGTTTGGTATGTACCTCACAAGACATCTGCAACAGCTGGAAAGGCCACAGAAATACCTCACTAAAAGAATCACAGGCCTAAAGCAGATGCCATATACTGACCGTCTAAAAAAAAACTCCAGCTATACTCTGTGGCATATCGTCTACTCAGAGGCGATCTCTGCTTAACATACAAGGCCATGTCAAACCATGAGCTGTTGGACATGCTACACTTAAAGAAATCCCAATCCCTCAGAGCCACATGCTCCAGGGATCTAAACCTTGTCATCACAATGAACATAACATGCTGGAGGGATACGTTCCTGACCCAGAGACTCCCCATACTGTGGAATAGGCTGCCCATACATATCAAGCAGAGCGCCTCATTGGCCGTCTTCAAAAGGAACCTTGATGATGGATGGGAGATAGGAAATTCCCCCCGGGGATCATGTCAGTCGCCCTGCTAGACAGGGGCCCAGAGAAGTAAATATTGTGGGAAGAAATATCCAGGGAATTGTTATGACTAGGCCTGCATAGGCCCTAGGGCGGATAGCCTAGTAC